>NC_090026.1:2415097-2640097 GCF_037176765.1 Anolis sagrei
CCCAGCCAGTTTACCAGCTGTTAGGATTTCTGGGAGTTGAAGGCCAAAAACATCTGGGGACCCCAGGTTGAGAACCACTGCTCTAGAGGCATTCTCTCCTGACATTTCGCCTGCATTTATGGCAAGCATCCTCAGAGGTAGTGAGGTCTGAGGATGCTTGCCATAGATGCAGGCAAAACGTCAGGAGAGAATGCCTCTAGAACATGGCCATATAGCCCGAAAAAACCTACAACAACCCAATGATTCCGGCCATGAAAACCTTCGACAAGACATTAAACCTGGCATTGCAAGAGGGTCAAAACAAACGACAAATTGCCTGAGCCGAATCCAAGATGACATTTTCTCCAGTCGTCTCACAACAATAACAACAACAATGTGTGTGTATGTGTGTGTGTGTGTGTGTATAAAGTTTCCCAGTTTCAGTTGGTACCAGAAACTGGGAGCACACGAACATTTTGATTTTAGTGGTCCGTAGGAGACGTCGCTTTAAATGTCTGGCTTTGGATACAAAGGCCAGATATTCTTCCTGGAAAAAAAAAACTTTTGCAATAGTGCGGGAAGGCAAAGACAAAGGCGTCTGACCGGGTTCTAGACTTAAGAGATCTAGACTTGGACTCAATCTGCCTTCAAAGAGAGGTTTTGGCGACACATGGCCCATCATGCGCTATTCTTCCTGGAAAAAAACTTTTGCAATAGTGCGGGAAGGCAAAGAGAAAGGCGTCTGACCGGGTTCTAGACCTAGAGATCTAGACTCGGGACTCAGTCTGCCTTCAAAGAGAGGCTTTGGCGACACATGGCCCATCATGCACTATTCTTCCTGGAAAAAAACTTTTGCAATAGTGCGGGAAGGCAAAGAGAAAGGCGTCTGACCGGGTTCTAGACTTAAGAGATCTAGACTCAGGACTCAATCTGCCTTCAAAGAGAGGCTTTGGCTACACATGGCCCATCATGCGCTATTCTTCCTGGAAAAAAACTTTTGCAATAGTGCGGGAAGGCAAAGAGAAAGGCGTCTGACTGGGTTCTAGACCTAGAGATCTAGACTCAGGACTCAATCTGCCTTCAAAGAGAGGCTATGGCGACACATGGCCCATCATGCGCTATTCTTCCTGGAAAAAAACTTTTGCAATAGTGCGGGAAGGCAAAGAGAAAGGCGTCTGACCGGGTTCTAGACCTAGAGATCTAGACTCGGGACTCAATCTGCCTTCAAAGAGAGGCTTTGGCGACACATGGCCCATCATGCGCTATTCTTCCTGGAAAAAAACTTTTGCAATAATGCGGGAAGGCAAAGAGAAAGGCGTCTGACCGGGTTCTAGACCTAGAGATCTAGACTCAGGACTCAATCTGCCTTCAAAGAGAGGCTTTGGCGACACATGGCCCATCATGCGCTATTCTTCCTGGAAAAAAACTTTTGCAATAGTGTGGGAAGGCAAAGAGAAAGGCGTCTGACCTGGTTCTAGACCTAGAGATCTAGACTCAGGACTCAATCTGCCTTCAAAGAGAGGCTTTGGCGACACACGGGCCATCATGCGCTTCCTGCCGGCGAAAGGGTTTTGGGACTCCTTCTGAAGCCAAAGCCTGAGGAAGAAGAAGAAGTCCTTTGCTGGAGTCTGTGTTGACTGTCAATAAACACCCGGGGAAAAAGGAATTGTGGGAGTTGTGAGTCTAAAACACCTGGAAGACTGAAGTTTGCCCATGCCTGATCTAGATTTAAGAGGAACCAAGCCAAGAGCCTCAGAAATGGGTCCACAACTGAGATGAGACAGTCCTCTTTCCTCCCCTAGAGATGCCCAATGGAAGACCGAGCCGAGCTATCTGGAACTGATGAGCGAAGGAACATGAAAAACCAAACCAGATTGGAAGAGAATTCCTGCAAAGGAAGACTGGAAGATACTGAAGGTCCCCCCAAATGTGAGAAAACGGTGTTGTCCTGCAACCGTATCCAAAGGTCAATAGTTTCTGCTACGACGTGAGGCCATGGAAGGCATATATCGTCCCAAACCGAGGGACGAAAGAGACTCCTCTCAAAGCACGGAAAGCTTTTCTTTGTCCAACTGAAATCTCCAGACCAAACTAAGATTTGTGAAGCACTTTGTAACAGCCAAAAGCCACGGCTCTCCAAAGCCACGGAGGCAAAACCTCCCCCCAAATGGGTTCTGTGTGAAGTTTGCTCCAAAGACAAGGCACCCTTTCTTTCCCTCTCCTCCTTTTTCCAAACGCACCACAATGTTTCTTCTGATCACATTGAAGTTTTGCCCCAGAAGGCGAATCCTTCTTTGGAAAAATCCTGGAGAGAGGGAGGGAAGACTCCGACTCCCACAATCCACAAAAGGGAGACCTGGGAGTTGTAGTTCCTGACCCTCAGAGCTCAGTGCAGGTGACGGGGGTGAGGCCGTGGATGAGCAAGGTGGGCCCCAGGTCTGTGGTCAGGATACGCAGCTGCTCCAGGTAGCGCTCGTACTGTGCGGTGTCAGCGGGAGGCCGTGGCAGGTACAGGAAGCGCACGGCGGTCTGCCCTCCTTGCTTCCTCACCAGGTTGTTGACGGACGCCAAGTACTCGTCCGTCACGCGGAAAGTGGTGGCTGCGTTGAGGAAGGTCTCCCCGTCGTGCGGGGGGGACGAGGTCTCCGTCTCAGAGGGCTGTTGCTGGAGTCCGTTGAGGGCCACCACTTGGTCCCAGGTGACGATCTTGATGGTGGCTTTGATGCGCAGCTTGGTCAGCAGCTCCCGCAGCTTCTCCTCCTTACCCACCCAGCCTACGTCGCCGGACTCCACGCAGAGGAAGATGCGCAGCCGGGCGGCCTTCCAGGAGCTGACCATGGTCAGGATGCAGGCCATCTGGAGCAGGAAGAGGCTGCAGATGTCCACGTAGGTCGGGGTGTGGGGCCGCAGCAGGTTCAGGGGCCACACGTCGATGTAGCGCCCCTCAAAACGCCGCTTGGAGGAGCTGGAGGAGGAGGAGGAAGAGGTGGAGGAAGTGGAGGAGGAGGAAGGCGAGGAAGGCTGGTCCTTCTCCAGGAGGTGGAAGTAGCGCGCCAGGCACACGTTCTTGTGCATCTTCACCGCATCTGAGATTATGGCCACGTACTCAGCCGGGCTCAACGCCCGAGGGCTCTCTGCTGGGCGCACAGGAGGGAAGTGAGCTTGCAAGGCTGCCAGGTCCACGCCGAACTCATCGTTCTCCCGTGCCTGGATGAAGGCCGGGTCTTGGAGGAAGTAGTCTTCTGGGACACAGTCGTCGTAGAAGCCCAGGACCAGCGTGTTGGGTTTCATGCCACCTGTGCCAGGAGGAGGAAAGAGGTGAACCCAATGGCAGGACCTGCGAGGGACTGCCATTTATTTTATTTTATTTATTTACAGTATTGATATTCCACCCTTCTCACCCCGCAAGAGTGGCTGATACCCCTGTTTGGGTATCAGCCAGCACGCCAACGACTTAAATCTAGACATAGTTTTCTAAGATCTACAGAGACACTTCCTGGAACACCTCAGCAAGCAAGAGTCCAAAAGTGGCAGGCTCAAACCCAGCATCTCAACCAATGGCTGATACCAAATGAGAGACTCCCCCCTGGGCACTCAGAGGACTGGGCGACTTGGAAGGCGCTGAACAGACTGCGCTCTGGCACCACGAGATGCAGAGCCAACCTTCAGAAATGGGGCCACAAAGTGGAATCCTCGACATGCGAGTGTGGAGAAGATCAAACCACTGACCACCTGCTGCAATGCAACCTGAGCCCTGCCACATGCACAAAGGAGGACCTTCTTGCAGCAACACCGGAAGCACTCCAAGTGGCCAGATACTGGTCAAAGGACATTTAACCAACTACCAAACTCACAAGTTTTGTATCTTTCTGTTTGTTTGCTTTGTTCATTCGGAGTTTCGGACTAAGATGCTATCTCTATGCAGATGACGTCCAAATCTGTCACTCCTTCTCACCTGTCACCAAGGAGGCTGTCCAGACATTGAACCGGTGTTTAGCCGCTGTATCGGACTGGATGAGAGCTAACAAATTGAAATGGAATCCAGACAAGACAGAGGTCCTACTGGTCAGTCGCAAGACCGAACAGGGCATAGGGTTACAGCCTGTGTTAGACGGGGTTACACTCCCCCTGAAGACGCAGGTTCGCAGCTTGGGAGTGATCCTGGACTCACCGCTGAGCCTGGAGCCCCAGGTCTCAGCGGTGGCCGGGAGAGCTTTTGCACAATTAAAACTTGTGCGCCAGCTGCGCCCGTACCTTGGGAAGTCGGATCTGGCCACAGTGGTCCACGCTCTTGTCACATCCCGGTTGGATTACTGCAATGCACTCTACGTGGGGTTGCCTTTGAAGACTGCTCGGAAACTTCAACTAGTCCAGTGAGAAGCAGCCAGATTGCTCACCGGAGCGGCGTACAGGGAGCACACCACCCCCCTGCTGTGTCAGCTCCACTGGCTGCCGATCCAATTCCGAGCACAATTCAAAGTGTTGGTTTTGACCTACAAAACCCTATACGGTTCCGGCCCAGTGTATCTGTCCGAACGGATCTCCCTCTACATCCCACCTCGAAGTTTAAGATCTTCTGGGGAGGCCCTGCTCTCGACCCCGCCAGTGGCACAAGTGAGACTGGCGGGGACGAGGAGCAGGGCCTTCTCAGTGGTGGCCCCCCACCTGTGGAACTCACTCCCCGGGGAGATCAGATCGACGACTTCCCTTCTAGCGTTTAGGAAAAAACTAAAGACCTGGATGTGGGACCAAGCTTTTGGCCATGCTGACAACTGATTAAAGGACCTATCGATAGACAAGGACAATGGAATGGAATGGATATATGGACTCTGATATATGGACTCTGACATGAGATAGTTTTTATAATTTTAATAGGTATTGATGTTTCATTTTAATTGTTGAACTGTTATATTTTGTATTGTTTGTTGTGTGATTTGGGCATCTAATTGTGCCTCCTTTGTAAGCCGCCCTGAGTCCCCCCCGGGGTGAGAAGGGCGGGGTATAAGTAGATGAAATAAATAAATAAATAAATTGTCCTGTTAGAAATATATATAATGGACTGGCTGCTCTGACACGACAAATAAAAATAAAACCCTGCAAGGAACTCAAGGCAGATCACAATGCACATATACATGGCAAACATTCAATGCTATAGACCAGTGTTTCTCAACCTTTCTAATGCCGTGACCCCTAAATACAGTTCCTCATGTTGTGGTGACCCCCAACCATAACATTATTTTCGTTGCTACTTTATAACTGTAATTTTGCTACTGTTAGGAATCGTAATGTAAATGTATTTTCATTGTTACAAATTGAACATAATTAAAGCATAGTGATTAATCACAAAAACAACATGTTTTGGGGAGGTTGGACAATGGATGATGGGATCTGCAGTACCTTCAAACGATTGAGCTCTGACTTCCACAGACCTGGGTCGCCCGGCTCGGGGGGCATGAGCCGGGTGACCTAGGCTCCGAGGTAGAGCGTGGGCCGTGTGGGGAGCCATTTTGAGGAGGGGGCAGGGTCAAAGGAGGTGGACTCGCAACCCCTCCAAAATAGCCTTGCGACCCCCCTGGGGGTCGCGACCCCCAAGTTGAGAACCACTGCTATAGACACACCACATATAGAGACAGACACACAGAGGCTATTAACTTTCCAGCTTCATGAGGGTATGTTTGAATTCCGGCCACCGGGGGGAGCTGTTGCTTCACCGTCACTTGTGACACCAATGGAGTACTTCCTCATTCTTTTGCACAGCTGCTGGAGATTTTTATGGCATCGTAAATTAGTTAAAATAATCTCCCCGCAAAAGTGGTACTTAAATTTCCTACTTGACAGAGGCAACTGTCTTTCGGGCTGCAAAGGGCGACAGCAAGGTAGACAAATGGTTGGGAGCTTACGCCGACCCGGGCTGGCTTCGAACCCATGACCTTTCGGTCAGTAGTGATTTTAATGTAGCTGACTCCCAACCAGCTGCGCTACAACCCAGTCACAAACTGGGAGAACCAGACGAAGTCAACTTCATGAGGGTATGTTTGAATTCCAGCCACCGGGGGGAGCTGTTGCTTCACCTTCACTTGTGACACCAATGGAGTACTTCCTCATTCTTTTGCACGCTGCTGGAGATTTTTATGGCATCGTAAATTAGTTAAAATAATCTCCCCGCAAAAGTGGTACCTAAATTTCCTACTTGACAGTAGGGCTACAAAGGGCAACAGCAAGCTAGAGAAATGGTTGGGAGCTTACGCCGACCCGGGCTGGGTTCGAACCCATGACCTTTCGGTCAGTAATGATTTTAATGCAGCTGACTCCCAACCAACTGCGCCACAACCCAGTCACAAACTGGGAGAACCAGACAAAGTCAGCTTCATGAGGGTATGTTTGAATTCCAGCCACCAGGGGGAGCTGTTGCTTCACCGTCACTTGTGACACCAATGGAGTACTTCCTCATTCTTTTGCACACTGCTGGAGAGTTTTATGGTGTCGTAAATTAGTTAAATTAACCTCCCCGCAAAAGTGGTAACTAAATTTCCTACTTGACAGAGGCAACTGTCTTTCGGGCTGCAAAGGGTGACAGCAAGCTAGAGAAATGGTTGGGAGCTTACGCCGACCCGGGCTGGCTTCGAACCCATGACCTTTCGGTCAGTAGTGATTTTAATGCAGCTGACTCCCAACCAGCTGCGCCACAACCTGGTCACAAACTGGGAGAACCAGACAAAATCAGCCTTGGGTTGAGGAATGCATCCTTACAGGAAGAACTGTATGGACAGGGCTTGGAAAAGATCCTTTTTTGGACTATCCTTCCCAAAATCCCCTAGCCAGTACAGCCCTAATGAAAGCCTAACCTCCTTCTTTCTGTTTTCCTGCAACCCGCCTGGTGAAGATGAGGCACTGGAGATGGATGAAGTCCCAAAAGGCTCACCCTACTACTTCCCGGCTCACCCAAATAACCACCGTGCCGTCCCCATTCTCACCCAATCCGGTGATCCGCAGGAGGTGTTGCGTCCCTTGCCGGACCGAAGGGGAGAGCGTCAGGTCCACAAAGGCTTTGATGTTCAGCTTGTCCACCAAGCTCAGCCAGAAGTTATAATGGGCCTGGATGGGGTCAGACGGCATGGTATCTGCAGGAAGGAGACACAAATGCATCGAAGATCTCTTGCGAGTTGGGTCTAGTTAGTACATAGAATCATAGAATCAAAGAGTTGGAAGAGACCTCCTGGGCCATCATCCAGTCCAACCCCATTCTGCCAAGAAGCAGGAATATTGCATTCAAAACACCCTCAACAGATGGCCATCCAGCCCCTGTTTAAAAGCTTCCAAAGAAGGAGCCTCCACCACACTCCGGGGCAGAGAGTTCCACTGCTGAACGGCTCTCACAGTCAGGAAGTTCTTCCTCATGTTCAGATGGAATCTCCTCTCTTGTAGTTTGAAGCCATTGTTGCACGTCCTAGTCTCCAAGGAAGCAGAACACAAGTTTGCTCCCTCCTCCTCCCTGTGGCTTCCTCTCACATATTTATACATGGCTATCATATCTCCTCTCAGCCTTTCTTCTTCAGGCTAAACATGCCCAGCTCCTTAAGCCGCTCCTCATAGGGCTTGTTCTCCAGACCCTTGATCATTTTAGTCGCCCTCCTCTGGACACATTCCAGCTTGTCAATATCTCTCTTCAATTGTGGGGCCCAGAATTGGACACAATATTCCAGGTGTGGTCTAACCAAGGCAGAATAGAGCATGGGGAGCATGACTTCCCTAGATCTAGACACTATGCTCCTATTGATGCAGGCCAAAATCCCATTGGCTTTTTTTGCTGCCACATCACATTCCTGGCTCATGTTTAACTTGTTGTCCACGAGGACTCCAAGATCTTTTTCACACGTACTGCTCTCGAGCCAGACGTCCCCCATTCTGTCTCTTTGCATTTCGTTTTTCCTGCCAAAGTGGAGTATCTTGCATTTGTCCCTGTTGAACTTCATTTTGTTAATTTTGGCCAGTCATCTCTCTAATCTGTCGAGATCCCTTTGAATCCTGCTCCTGTTCTCTGGAGTATTGGTTCTCCCTCCCAATTTGGTGTCGTCTGCAAACTTGATGATCCTGCTTTCTAGCCCTTCATCTAAGTCATTAATAAAGATCCTGAGCAGGACCGGGCCCAGGATGGAATCCTGCGGCACTCCACTCGTAGTTTTGAATGGGAGACTACTACCACCACGGTGCGTGTCAAGGGATTGCAATGAAAGAATCTTGTTTGGATAGTCTGGATATGTCACCGGCAAGAGCTGATAACACTGGAGTAATTGGATCCCCTGACATAATACAAAGGCAAATTTCTTATGCCCCCCCCCCCAACACACAGCCCCCTTAGTGTGGGGAGAGGTCTTACCGAGGTCCCCGATCTCCACGTGTCCCAGGACAAAGAGGCCTCCCTTCTTGAGGTGGTTGATGAACTTCATGAGCTGGGAGCCGCCCCGAGGGTTGGCCACCATCAGCAGGATCTGCGGCCGCCAGAACTTGACGTGGTCCTTCCGGATGTCCAGGAGGAGCAAGTATTTCCGCACCTTTTATCAATTGGGGCAGAAATAATAATAATAATAATAATAATAATAATAATAATAATACCTTTTATTTATTATCCACCTCTCTTGATGGCTCGAGGCTGGGTACAACAAAGTCAAAACATATGAACATAAATAAAATATATATACAATAAAATACAAGCAGTCCTCGAGTTACAAACATCCAACTTACAAAGGGCTCCTAGTTAAGAACAGGGTGAGATGACAGGAAGTGGGAGAAATCTTCCTCTAAGAAGGGAAGGTCACTCCTGGAAGAGTTGTTATCATGGGTATTGTCGAAGGCTTTTATGGCCGGAATCACTGGGTTGTTGTAGGTTTTTTTCAGGCTATATGGCCATGTTCTAGAGGCATTCTCTCCTGACGTTTCACCTGCATCTATGGCAAGCATCCTCAGAGGTAGTGAGGTCTGTTGGAACTAGGAAAATGGGTTTATATATCTGTGGAATGACCAAGGTCGGCAAAGGACTCTTGTCTGCTGGAGCTAGGTGTGAATGTTTCAACTGACCACCTTGATTAGCATGCAATGGCCTGACTGTGCCTAGAGCAAACTTTTGTTGAGAGGTGATTAGATGTCCTTGTTTGTTTCCTCTCTGTTGTTGTACTGTTCTAATTTTAGAGTTTTTTAATACTGGGAGCCAGATTTTGTTCATTTTCATGGTTTCCTCCTTTCTCTTGAAATTGTCCACATGCTTGTGTATTTCAATGGCTTCTTTGTGTAGTCTGGACCACTCTCACAACCACCATGATAGACCTAGATCCAGCAGACAAGAGTCCTTTGTCCCACCTGGTCATTCCACAGATATATAAACCCTGCTGGAAGAGGTGGGTCTTCAGTTGACTCTTCCATTCTGACAGCTTGTTAATAATAATAATAATAATAATTATTATTATTATTATTATATTCCGCCCTCTCTCCCCCAGGGGACTCAGGGCAGATCACAGTACATATATATGGCAAACATTCAATGCCGCTTTGGATAGACAATTCAGAGACAGACAGAACAGAAAGGAGGTATGTTGTGTCAATGTCAACATCCAGCTTTTTGGCACCTTGGAAGGTTGTGCTTGAATCCAGCCACAGGGGGGTGCTGTCGCTCCCTCCTTTATGACAAAGAGCCATCAGGAATTCTTCTATTTTGGTCACCCGACATTTTCTGATCTTTTTTCTTTATGGTGTCGTAAAATACCTCCCCCACTTGTTTTTAGCGGTACCTAATTTCTCTAATTACAGCTCAAGCTGTTTTTGAACTGCTTAGATCAACAGTAAGCTGGGCTTGACAATTGGCACCTGGAGCTTCGAACCAGCAACCAACTTTTCTGGGTTGTTGTAGGTTTTTCCGGGCTATATGGCCATGGTCTGGAGGCAATTTTTCTCCTGACGTTTTGCCTGCATCTATGGCAAGCATCCTCAGAGGTAGTGAGGTCTGTTGGAACTAGGAAAAAGGGTTTATATATCTTGGTTGGTCTGGGTCAAAGGAACCACTGACCGCAGAGGGAAGCTGATGAGGAAACACAACATATCAACTATCTACAGACCCACCAAGAAAATCCAACAAATCCACCAAAGGACAAGAGGGATCCTCTCACCTCTGCAGGAGTCTACCGTGACCCATGCAGCTGTGGACAAGTCTACATAGGGACCACCAAACGCGGCATTGCCCAGACACGCATCAAGGAACATGAAAGGCACTGCAAACTACTCCAACCAGAGAAGTCAGCCATAGCAGAGCACATGATGAACCAACCTGGACACAGCAAATTATTGGAGAACACAGAAGTGCTGGACCACACCAACAACCACCATGTCAGACTACACAGAGAAGCCATTGACATCCACAAGAAGCAGGTGGGGAATTTCAACAGAAAGGAGGAAACAATGAAAATGAACAAAATCTGGCTAGCAGTATTAAAAAAACTCAAAAATTACAACAGCAAAACAACAGAGGGGAAACAAACAGGCACATAAAATCACTCTCAACAAAAGATCCCCCCCGGGCACTTCCAAGCCATTGAATGCTAATCAAGGTGATCAGCTGAAACATTCACAGCTAGCCCCAGCAGACAAGAGTCCTTTGTCTCACCCTGGTCATTCCACAGATATATAAACCCATTTTTCCTACTTCCAACAGACCTCATTACCTCTGAGGATGCTTGCCATAGATGCAGGCGAAACGTCAGGAGAAAAATTGCCTCCAGACCATGGCCATATAGCCCGGAAAAACCTACAACAACCCAGTGATTCCGGCCATGGAAGCCTTCGACAATACAACCAACTTTTCGGTTGGTAGATCTTATCATTGCTGGTGATTTACCAGCTGTGTTAAACCCTGGCCCATTTAGCTGTTAGATCTCTTCCACAGAAACGAGAGGGGTTCAAATCCCACTAGACACGCAGGCTATTATTTGGAGATGTGGCTGCTTCTGTGGAGAGCTCTCCATGTTGGTACCTGCACCTTTTGCCCCATACCTGGTGGAAGATGAGGGCCTGGCTGATGTAGCCCCAGGAGGAGGCGGCCGAGCGGAGGTGGATGAAGCCCAGGAGCAGGACCATGAGGCCCAGGCTGCCCGAAGCCCCGGCCGGACTGATCAGGAACATCATCACCAGGCAGGAGACGATGCCCAGGAAGCAGGTGTGCCACGAGAAGAGCTGGAAGGTGGGCCTGCAGAAGGAGAAGGCCGTCAGCTTCAGACCGATCCATATCACCCAAATGATCCCTTCCTTCCGCATCCCTCTCACATGCCCTGAGTGACCCTCCCACCCACCCGCCAGACGCCTCACCCACCGGAAGTTGGGGGCAGAAGCCCACTCCAGCGCCAGGCAGGCCAGGTCCACAGCAGCATAGGCCACGAGGTAGAAGACGGTCACAATGCCAGCAATGGTGTTGAGCTTCCCCACCAAGAGCACCAGCTGCGGAGGGAGGAGGCAGGCGGAAAGGGTTTGTTTTGGACTGCTTTTAGTCTTGGAAATCATAGAATCCTAGAGTTGGAAGAGACCTCCTGGGCCATCCAGTCCAACCCCATTCTGCCAAGAAGCAGGAATATTGCATTCAAAGCACCCCTGACAGATGGCCATCCAGCCTCTGTTTCAAAGCTTCCAAAGAAGGAGCCTCCACCACACCCCGGGGCAGAGAGTTCCACTGCTGAACGGCTCTCACAGTCAGGAAGTTCTTCCCCATGTTCAGATGGAATCTCCTCTCTTGTAGTTTGAAGCCATTGTTCCTTTGCGTCCTAGTCTCCAAGGAAGCAGAAAACAAGCTTGCTCCCTCCTCCTCTCTGTGGCTTCCTCTCACATATGTATACATGGCTATCATATCTCCTCTCAGCCTTCTCTTCTTCAGGCTAAACATGCCCAGCTCCTTAAGCCGCTCCTCATGGGGCTTGTTCTCCAGACCCTTGATCATTTGAGTCGCCCTCCTCTGGACACATTCCAGCTTAGAGTCAATATCTCCCTTGAATTGTGGTGCCCAGAATTGGACACAGTATTCCAGATGTGGTCTAACCAAAGCAGAATAGAGGGCACTGAGAGGGAGGACTCCTCCTTGGTGGGCCACATAAGTGCCCTGGGTGGGCCACATGTGGCCCGTGGGCCGTAGTTTGAGGACCCCCTGCTTTAGATTTTGGACTGTTGATTCTAAGAAATATATCCTGTCTATCCGCAACTGGATTGATAAGCAATGTCGGTAGGCTGTTAGGAATTGTGGGTGTTGAAGTCCAAAACATCTGGAGGAGGGCCAACGTTTGCCCACGCCTGCTCTAGGATCTCCAAAAGGTCCTCCCAGACATGCCCATAGATGAGTGTTTCTCAACCTTCCTAATGCCGCGACCCCTTAATACAGTCCCTCATGTTGTGTTGACCCCCAACCATAGCACTGTTTTCGTTGCTACTTCATAACAGTCATTTTACTACTGTTATAAATCATAATGCACAATCAGATATGCAAGCTGTAGTTTCATTCACTGGACCAAACTGGGCACAAATACCCAGTGCACCTACATGTGAATGCTAGTGGGGTTGGGGGAGGATTGATTATGTAATTTGGGAGTTGTAGTTGCTGGGATTTATAGTTCACCTATAATCAAAGAGCATTCTGAACTCCACCAGCGATGGATTTGAACCTAATTAGCCACACAGAACTCCCATGACCAACGGAAAACACTGGAAAGGTTTGGTGGGTTGACCTTGATTTTGGGAGTTGTAGTTCACCTATATCCAGAGAGCACTGTGGACTCACGCAATGGTGGATCTGGACCAAACTTGGCACAAATACTCAATATGTGCAAATGTGAACACTGGTGGAGCCTGGGGAAAATAGACCTTGACTTTTGGGAGTTGTAGTTGCTAGGATTTATAGTTCATTACAATCAAAAAACATTCCAAACTCCACCAACGATAGAATTGGCTCAAACTTCCCACATGGAATCCCCATGACCATCAGGAAATACTGTGTTTTCTGATGGTCTTTGGCGACCCATCTGACACCCCTTCGCGACCCCCCCAGGGGTCCCGACCCCCAGGTTGAGAAACACTGCTATAGATGAAGCTGGAGGACAGTATGATCCCAATCAGGGGACCTTGTGGGGCTGATGGAGATGTTAAAGACTAGGAATGAAGGACACCTGGGAGCCAGGCCTTTACCTGCACCAGGCCCCAGGTGTAGAGGACGGCCACCCAAGGGTTCCCTCCTTTGGAGACGATCTTGGCCGGCGCCAGGACGATCCCTGTTGAAGGAAAGAGAAAGACTACGATGGTAACGTCGTGTTTGCAAAGTGGGACACTCTGCAGGTGAGAAGTGGGCAAAGGCTAAGTTTTGAGGAGGTGGGAGAAGCAAAAGGAGGGCAAGGGGTCCCACCGAAGAGGTCGTCCTTGGCCAAGGCGTGGAGGATGCGGGAGGCGCCAATGAGGTTGCTCATGGAGGCTGAGAGGGAAGCCGAGTAGATGCCCACCAGGACGAAAGGCGGCCAGACATTGATGGAGCGGAAGAAGCCATAGTCGCCCTGCAGCAGAGCCCTGCAGAGTGGGAGAAAGTGATGTTTTGCGGCGCCTTCTATTACCACGCTTTGACCGGAGACCCAACCTTCACCAAAGCAGCTCTGTACGGAGGGGGCCTCCTCATCCTCAGCTGGCTCGCCATGGCTCCCTGACCCTCCCCACCCGCACTACAAATCCCAATTGAGTCCATTTTTCCTTCTAGCATGGGCCTGGGGACCTCCTTTGAGTTCTTCTACGACAGGCCTGGGCAACCTTGGGCCCTCCATGTGGTTTGGACTTTAAAACTAGCTTCTCTGGCTTGAGCCGAGGCCAGGAAATTCCCTCTTTCTCTGGTTTAAAACTGGCTTCTCTGGCTTGAGCCGAGGCCAGGAAATTCCCTCCTTCTCTGGTTTAAAACTGGCTTCTCTGGCTTGAGCCGAGGCCAGGAAATTCCTTCTTTCTCTGGTTTAAAACTGGCTTCTCTGGTTTGACACTGGCTTCTCTGGCTTGAGCCGAGGCCAGGAAATTCCCTCCTTCTCTGGTTTAAAACTGGCTTCTCTGGCTTGAGCTGAGGCCAGGAAATTCCCTCTTTCTCTGGTTTAAAACTGGCTTCTCTGGTTTGACACTGGCTTCTCTGGCTTGAGCCGAGGCCAGGAAATTCCCTCCTTCTCTGGTTTAAAACTGGCTTCTCTGGCTTGACACTGGCTTCTCTGGCTTGAGCTGAGGCCAGGAAATTCCCTCCTTCTCTGGTTTGACACTGGCTTCTCTGGCTTGAGCCAAGGTCAGGAAATTCCCTCTTTCTCTGGTTTAAAACTGGCTTCTCTGGCTTGAGCCGAGGCCAGGAAATTCCCTCTTTCTCTGGTTTAAAACTGGCTTCTCTGGTTTAAAACTAGCTTCTCTGGCTTGAGCCGAGGCCAGGAAATTCCCTCCTTCTCTGGTTTAAAACTGGCTTCTCTGGTTTAAAACTAGCTTCTCTGGCTTGAGCCGAGGCCAGGAAATTCCCTCCTCTGGTTTAAAACTGGCTTCTCTGTCTTGAGCCGAGGCCAGGAAATTCCCTCTTTCTCTGGTTTAAAACTGGCTTCTCTGGTTTAAAACTAGCTTCTCTGGCTTGAGCCGAGGCCAGGAAATTCCCTCCTTCTCTGGTTTAAAACTGGCTTCTCTGGTTTAAAACTAGCTTCTCTGGCTTGAGCCGAGGCCAGGAAATTCCCTCCTCTGGTTTAAAACTGGCTTCTCTGTCTTGAGCCAAGCCCAGGAAATTCCCTCTTTCTCTGGTTTAAAACTGGCTTCTCTGGCTTGAGCCGAGGCCAGGAAATTCCCTTTTTCTCTGGTTTAAAACTAGCTTCTCTAGCTTGGATATTTCCTCTTTCTCTGGTTTAAAACTGGCTTCTCTGGCTTGAGCCAAGCCCAGGAAATTCCCTCTTTCTCTGGTTTAAAACTGGCTTCTCTGGCTTGAGCCGAGGCCAGGAAATTCCCTCTTTCTCTAGTTTAAAACTGGCTTCTCTGGCTTAAGCCGAGCCCA
Organism: Anolis sagrei; assembly: GCF_037176765.1. Lineage (NCBI taxonomy): Eukaryota > Metazoa > Chordata > Lepidosauria > Squamata > Anolidae > Anolis > Anolis sagrei. The sequence continues at coordinate 2,430,135 of NC_090026.1, forward strand.
GGAAATTCCCTCTTTCTCTGGTTTAAAACTGGCTTCTCTGGTTTGACACTGACTTCTCTGGCTTGAGCCGAGGACAGGAAATTCCCTCCTTCTCTGGTTTAAAACTGGCTTCTCTGGTTTGACACTGGCTTCTCTGGCTTGAGCCGAGGCCAGGAAATTCCCTCCTTCTCTGGTTTAAAACTGGCTTCTCTGGCTTGAGCCAAGGCCAGGAAATTCCCTCCTTCTCTGGTTTAAAACTGGCTTCTCTGGCTTGAGCTGAGGCCAGGAAATTCCCTCCTTCTCTGGTTTAAAACTGGCTTCTCTGGTTTTACACTGGCTTCTCTGGCTTGAGCTGAGGCCAGGAAATTCCCTCCTTCTCTGGTTTAAAACTGGCTTCTCTGGCCTGAGCCGAGGCCAGGAAATTCCCTCTTTCTCTGGTTTAATACTGGCTTCTCTGGTTTTACACTGGCTTCTCTGGCTTGAGCTGAGGCCAGGAAATTCCCTCCTTCTCTGGTTTAAAACTGGCTTCTCTGGCCTGAGCCGAGGCCAGGAAATTCCCTCTTTCTCTGGTTTAATACTGGCTTCTCTGGTTTTACACTGGCTTCTCTGGCTTGAGCTGAGGCCAGGAAATTCCCTCTTTCTCTGGTTTAAAACTGGCTTCTCTGGCTTGAGCCAAGGCCAGGAAATTCCCTCCTTCTCTGGTTTAAAACTGGCTTTAAATGGCTGGTTCTGGTTGGAATCACAGCAAACACACAACATACACTAGGCATGGGCCAACTTTGGCCCTCCCTCCAGGTGTTTTGGACTTCAACTCCCACAATTCCTAACAGCCGGTAGGCTGTTAGGAATTGTGGGAGTTGAAGTCCAAAACACCTGGAGGGAGGGCCAAAGTTGGCCCATGCCTGGCATACACAAACACCTTACCTCTCACAGGTGAAGCTGGTCATGAAGAAGAGGAAGAAATAGATGACGAAGGTGTAGACCACGGCCACGATCGTGCCCTTGGGGATGGAGCTGCTGGCGTTCTTCAGTTCCCCTGGTCCAAAGGAAGACCAGGACAAGGTCATCTAACAGTCATGGATTGGGAAAAGGGCACGTTTCCCCACAGATAACCTCAGCCAGCCTCCAAACAGTTCAGAAACCCAAGCTACCCACAAAAGGCTGACCCAGATCTGCAGCCAAAAAATATTATTATTATTATTATTATTATTATTATTATTATTATTATTTATGATAAGAGTCATATGGCATTTATGTTCTGACTTGGTTGGGACAGCGGGTGAGGTTTAGTGAGGATGAAGAAGAGATTGTGAAATGCGCAAAGAGGGTTTTAATGCATTTAAAAAAGTAACTTTAACAACGGAGCCTGGAAAATCTGCAACTGTAAGCTTCAGTAGACATCCCATGCTTTTCAACCACTCTTTTGTCAAAGTTTTATGTTCTAATGGATTTTACCTGGGAATTTTAGTTTATATTTAATCCTGTTTTAATGTTTGCATATTTTAAATTGTATGCTAATGCTTTTATGTTAAGCTGTTTTGGGTCTCCTTTGGGGGAGACAATAACAATAACAATAACAAAAAGAAGAAGAAAAAGAAGCTAGTAAAAGTGGTCCCAGTGGTGATTGGCATACTGGGTACAGTGCCTAAAGACCTTGGCCTGCACTTAAACACAACCAGCACTGCCAAAATTATCATCTGCTGCCTGCAAAAGGCCACCCTACTAGGATCTGTATGCATTATACGGTGATACATTATGCAGTCCTAGACACTTAGGAAGTGTCCGATGTGTGATCCAATACAACAGCCAGCAGAGTGATCATCTAATCACCTCTCAACAAAAGTTTGCTCTAGGCACTGTCAGGCCATTATATGCTAATCAAGGTGGTCACTTGAAACATTCCCACCTAGCTCCAGCAGACAAGAGTCCTTTGTCCCACCCTGGTCATTCCACAGATATATAAACCCTTTTTCCTAGTACCAACAGACCTCACTACCTCTGAGGATGCTTGCCATAGATGCAGGCAAAACGTCAGGAGAGAATGCCTCTAGACCAGGGCCATATAGCCCGGAAAAACCTACAACAACCCAGAGTGATCTTGTTTGCTGTGGACTAATTTTGTTGTGTTTCTAATAATAATAATTTCCAAATTAGAATTCAGCTTTGCATTTGGCATCATCTAGTGTTCAGTCTTGTAATTACAAGTTAAAATGGACTTTTCAACCATTTCCACTTTTGGACCGTGCCCTGGTCCCTAACCCATCGAAGCAAGGGAAGCGGATAATCTTCAACATTGAACATCTGTGTCATAAACTATTCTTGTACTACACATGCATGGAGCTCTAGGAGTAGTAGAACCTCCTCACCTGACATGTTGGAGCCTGCCATGATCCCCGTGCATCCGTTGAACATGACGGCAAAGACGGTGGCGAAGGACATCATGTTGTTTGTGGTGTAATCGCGAGCGTACATGGCTGCAAAGGGAGGAAGAGGAGGAGAGGAAGAGCCCAGAGAGGTGATGGATGGGGAGAGAAAGAAAGGGAGAACCTCAACCTTCATTTACATCATGCATGGGCCAACTAGGGCCCTTCCTCCAGATGTTTTGGACCCCCAACTCCCATAACGTGGGTATGCAGATGACCCTTTGATTGACTTAAGTGTCCACTTCCAAGGGGACAAAGACATGGGCCAACTAGGGCCTTCCCTCCAGGTGTTTTGGACCCCCAACTCCCATACCGTGGGTATGCAGATGACCCTTTGATTGACTTAAGTGTCCACTTCCAAGGGGACAAAGACATGGGCCAACTAGGGCCTTCCCTCCAGGTGTTTTGGACCCCCAACTCCCATACCGTGGGTATGCAGATGACCCTTTGATTGACTTAAGTGTCCACTTCCAAGGGGACAAAGACATGGGCCAACTAGGGCCTTCCCTCCAGGTGTTTTGGACCCCCAACTCCCATAATGTGGGTATGCAGATGATCCTTTGATTGACTTAAGTGTCCACTTCCAAGGGGACAAAGACATGGGCCAACTAGGGCCCTCCCTCCAGGTGTTTTGGACCCCCAACTCCCATAACGTGGGTATGCAGATGATCCTTTGATTGACTTAAGTGTCCACTTCCAAGGGGACAAAGACATGGGCCAACTAGGGCCTTCCCTCCAGGTGTTTTGGACCCCCAACTCCCATAACGTGGGTATGAAGATGATCCTTTGACTGACTTAAGTGTCCAGTTCCAAGGGGACAAAGACATGGGCCAACTTGGGCCCTCCCTCCAAGTGTTTTGGACTCCCAACTCCCATAACGTGGGTATGAAGATGATCCTTTGACTGACTTAAGTGTCCAGTTCCAAGGGGACAAAGACATGGGCCAACTTGGGCCCTCCCTCCAAGTGTTTTGGACTCCCAACTCCCATAACGTGGGTATGAAGATGATCCTTTGACTGACTTAAGTGTCCAGTTCCAAGGGGACAAAGACATGGGCCAACTTGGGCCTTCCCTCCAGGTGTTTTGGACTCCCAACTCCCATAATGCGGATATGCAGATGATCCTTTGACTGACTTAAGTGTCCAGTTCCAAGGGGACAAAGACATGGACCAACTAGGGCCCTCCCTCCAGGTGTTTTGGACTCCGAACTCCCATAACGTGGGTATGCAGATGACCCTTTGATTGACTTAAGTGTCCAGTTCCAAGGGGACAAAGACATGGGCCAACTAGGGCCTTCCCTCCAGGTGTTTTGGACCCCCAACTCACATAACGTGGGTATGCAGGTGACCCTTTGATTGACTTAAGTGTCCAGTTCCAAGGGGACAAAGACATGGACCAACTAGGGCCCTCCCTCCAGGTGTTTTGGACTCCCAACTCCAACAACGCGGGTATGCAGATGATCCTTTGATTGACTTAAGTGTCCACTTCCAAGGGGACAAAGACATGGGCCTACTAGAGCCTTCCCTCTACTAGGCCCTAGTAGACATGGGCCTACTAGGGCCTACTAGGGCCTTCCCTAGGGCATTGGGTGTTTTGATTGACTTAAGTGTCCCTTTGATTGACTTAAGTGTCCAGTTCCAAGGGGACAAAGACATGGGCCAACTAGGGCCCTCCCTCCAGGTGTTTTGGGCTGTTAGGAATTATGGGAGTTGGAGTCCTGGAGGGTGGGCCCAAGTTGGCCCATGTCTTTGTCCCCTTGGAACTTCACACTGAAGTCAATCAAGAAATCATCTGCATACCCATGTTATGGGAGCTGAAGTCCAAAAGAGCTGAAGGGAAGACCCAAGTTGGCCCATGCTCAATATAGATGTGCCTCAGGGCAGCTTCACATTGCCTACCTACCGTAGAGGTTGTCCCGGAGGGTGGAGATGTTGAATCCAGTGAAGGAGGCATTGAAGCTGTGGTTGCCGTCGCGGGAGATGGAGATCTCCCTGGGTGAGACGGCGAAGAAACTGGCGAAGATGGTGACCAGGACCAGGTTGACCACCAGGAAGATGAAGAAGGCGGCCCGGGAGTAGATGTGGGAGCCCACCAGGCAGACCAGCAGGCAGAGGAAGAGCACCACCGAGCCATACAGGAAGCTGTACAGGTAGCCCTGGGGCAGGGCCTTCGAGCCCGGCGGCACTGACCCATCTGTCAGAGAGAAAAGGGCAGGATAAGTGCATGTCAGATGCCCCAAACTTTGCCTGGACCCCCATATCCCATCACAACCACAATCTGCAGAAATACTTCACTTTTCTTGAAGCAATGAAGCTTCTCACTACAGGTCCTTCACTCTGGATGAGTCCTACAAGACCTCGAGTAGGCATCACTCTTGTTTAGCTTGACCAACAGAGTCTGGGGATTGATTTATATGCCTCTGAACCTTTCCCCAAAATTCGTACCCGCAACTGGATGGAGTCTTGGGTGAGAACGAGATTCCTCTCCAGATGTGGTTGGACTGCAACATCCATAAGTTCCTAGCCAGTATGGTTAGGGGTGAGGAATTTTTGGGGTATTGGAACCCAACAATGCTTGGATCCTGGGATAGATAGATCTGTTGATTGATAAGTCCACTGACCATAGGATCCTGGGAGTTATTGTCCAAAGAAAGGGACTTCTCTTTGGCCTGCATCAATAGGAGCATAGTGTCTAGATCTAGGGAAGTAATGCTCCCCATGCTCTATTCTGCTTTGGTTAGACCACACCTGGAATATTGTGTCCAATTCTGGGCACCACAATTCAAGAGAGACATTGACAAGCTGGAATGTGTCCAGAGGAGGGCGACTAAAATGATAAAAGGTCTGGAGAACAAGCCCTATGAGGAGCGGCTTAAGGAGCTGGGCATGTTTAGCCTGAAGAAGAGAAGGCTGAGAGGAGATATTATAGTCATGTATAAATATGTGAGAGGAAGCCACAGGGAGGAGGAGGGAGCAAGCCTGTTTTTTGCTTCCTGGAGACTAGGACACGCAACAATGGCTTCAAACTACAAGAGAGGCGATTCCATCTGAACATGAGGAAGAACTTCCTGATTGTGAGAGCTGTTCAGCAGTGGAACTCTCTGCCCCGGAGTGTGGTGGAGGCTCCTTCTTTGGAAGCTTTGAAACAGAGGCTGGATGGCCATCTGTCAGGGGTGCTTTGAATGCAATATTCCTGCTTCTTGGCAGAATGGGGTTGGACTGGATGGCCCAGGAGGTCTCTTCCAACTCTTGGATTCTAGGATTCTATGATGCTCACCTGCTCCAAAGTCATCCAGAATGGCTTCAACCAGCCCCAGGACGTAAACCCCGCAGGCGCAGACGTTGGCCAGGTAGAACATCAGGCCGATGCTCCCCCCGAACTCGGGGCCCAGCGTCCGGCTGATCATGACTGAAGAAAGAGGCAGTTAAGGCCGTATTTCCAAAGAGGGACAAGAGGAACTGGCATGCCTGTTGCACTCTGACCTTGAGACACCTTTTCACCCAGGACCACCCCAAAGTCCAGTAGGACTTCCTTGGAGACTAGGACGTGGAACAATGGCTTCAAACTGCGTGCAATTATCTCGGATCACTAGCAGACTCATCACAGAGATTCCATCTGAACATGAGGAAGAACTTTCTGACTGTGAGAGCCGTTCAGCAGTGGAACTCTCTGCCCCAGAGGGAGTGTGGTGGAGGCTCCTTCTATGGAAGCTTTTAAACAGGGGCTGGATGGCCATCTGTCAGGGGTGATTTGAATGCAATATTCCTGCTTCTTGGCAGAATGGGGTTGGACTGGATGGCCCATGAGGTCTCTTCCAACTCTTTGATTCTACGATTCTATGACTAACTACAGAAGTTGATTAAGAAAAGCATGTACAAATGGAAAAGAAAGTGCAAAATAGCAGCAATCCAATAATGGCAAAGTACATGAAGTCAAGAGAGCCAAAATCTCCATCACAAAGCCATAAGCATGAAAGCAGGAACATTTCCCAAGGCAAACCCTTCCAGGAACATAGGCAAACACAAGAAACTTGAATCATGAACTTGAGAGTCGAGACAGGAACACCATCCTTATGGCAACGTTGTCTCCTCTGAGAGACACCAAGTAAACACCACTTCATTTAAGCCCAGACATGACCAAAATGTCATGACATCGTGCCGAATGCACCTGGGCTTCAAGGACTTCTCATGGAATCCCTCAGAACTAATTTTGTTGTGTTTCTAATCATAATAATAATTTCCAAATATCTAAATTATAGCCGTGTGCTGCTTCCCTCTCCTTAGAATTCAGCTTGGCATTTGGCATCATCTAGTGTTCAGTCTTGTAATTACAAGTTAAAATGGACTTTTCAACCATTTCCACTTTTGGACCGTGCCCTGGTCCCTAACCCATTGAAGCAAGGGAAGCGTCTAATTAATCTATCTGACCGAACGCATCTCCCACTACGTCCCACCTCGGAGTTTAAGATCTTCCGGGGAGGCCCTGCTCTCGACCCCGCCTCTATCACAAGTGAGATTGGCGGGGACGAGGAGCAGGGCCTTCTCGGTGGTGGCCCCTCACCTATGGAATTCACTCCCCGGGGAAATTAGATCATCGTCATCCCTCCTTTCCTTTAGAAGGAAATTAAAAACATGGATTTGGGACCAGGCGTTTGGGCAATCTGGCAGATAAATAAAGGACTGCGACGACTGATAGGAATGGAAAATGTGGAATGAAGTTATGGACTCGGAGTTGCGAACGTTGAGCATGAGATTGGTTTTATTGACTATGATATATATTGATTGTTGCCGCCCTGAGTCCCCCCTCGGGAGTTGAGAAGGGCGGGGTAGAAGTACACGAAATAAATAAATAAATAATAACAATCTTTCACTCCCTCCATTCAGAGACCTAATCTGATTTCATGGGAAAACTCCCCATTGGCCGAAGACCATTTCCCAAGGGGACGAAAATCTTCACTTTCTATTGCTTGGGAACAAGCACAGGAATCCCAAACAGAAGCCTCCTCAGCCTGCAATTATCTCGGATCACTAGCAGACTAGTCACTTTGAAATGCATCTGATGTCCTCTGAAACATCAGAAAAATCCCCAGCTTGTGGCTAAGCCACAACAATGCCTCCCACAATCACCGGAGACTGACTTCTGTTCAAGGGCCAAAATCAGAACCTCCATTTTGAGTCACAGTCTATCTGCAATGACTGGACTCAGCCGGAGCCAGCTCATCTCCCTGTTTTGGGGTCTGGGGAAGGTCTGGCCTCACACACGAAATCACAGAAGGATACAGTAGGCACCCCCGGCTTGGACGGCCCCGTTGGTGGAGATGGCGCAGACGGAGAGGACGGTCAGCGAGATGATGAGGTAGGCCACCACCAGCATCAGGAGAGACTGCAGGAAGCCAGCGTGACCCACCACGAACCCTGCGAGGAGGAGACAGGACACATTTGGATGTCAGACACTGATTGGCTTGGCAAGGCGGATGGACACTGGTGGGTTCACCTTTGCCAAACCTAGGCTGATAGATCCTCTTTCCACACTGCAGAGGGCAAAGTGAAGCCCTTGACCCTTCCAGGCTCTGGCCAAAGAAGAAGGAAGGAAGGAAGGAAGAACGGAAGGAAGGAAGGAAGGAAGGAAGGAAGGAAGGAAGGAAGGAGGAAAACTGGGTTGTTGTAGGTTTTTTCGGGCTATATGGCCATGTTCTAGAGGCATTTCTCCTGACGATGTTCTAGAAGTCCTTGAAGCCCAGGTGCGTTCGGCACGATCTCATGAGTTCTTGGTCAGGCTCGGGCTTAAATGAAGGAGGAAAACTGCTTCAACCAGAAGTGGCAATTCAACTGTTAAATACGTTAGGCAGGTTAGCTCAAGCATGGGCAAACTTGAAAGAAGGAGGGAAGGAGAAAAGGAAAGAAAGAAAGGTAGAGAAGGAAGGAGGGAGAGAAGGAAATAAAAAGTGAAAGAGGGAAGGAAGGAGAGGCGGAACAAAAGAGAGAAAGAGGGAGGGAAGGAAGGAAGGAACGAGACAAGGAAGGATGGTACCAAAGAGCTAAGGAAGCGAGAAAAGAAACAAGTAGAGAAGAAAAATAGTAGGGAAAGAAAACGAGGGAAGGAAGGAAAGAGGGAGGGAAGGAAGGAGAAAAAGAAAGAAGGAGAGAAAGAGGCACAAAGAGGCAGTCAATCACGTAAGGCCTCCCCTGCAGATTTAGTAGCTCAAGGAAGTGATGCTACCCCTCTCTTCTGCTTTGGTTAGACCACATCTGGAATATTGTGTCCAATTCTGGGCACCACAATTCAAGAGAGATATTGACAAGCTGGAATGTGTCCAGAGGAGGGCGACTCAAATGATCAAGGGTCTGGAGAACAAGCCCTACGAGGAGCGGCTTAAGGAGCTGGGCATGTTTAGCCTGAAGAAGAGAAGGCTGACAGGGGATATGATAGCCATGTATAAATATGTGAGAGGAAGCCACAGGGAGGAGGAGGGAGCAAACTTGTTTTCTGCTTCCTTGGAGACTAGGACGCAATGGAACAATGGCTTCAAACTACAAGAGAGGAGATTCCATCTGAACATTAGGAAGAACTTCCTGACTGTGAGAGCCGTTCAGCAGTGGAACTCTCTGCCCCGGAGTGTGGTGGAGGCTCCTTCTTTGGAAGCTTTTAAGCAGAGGCTGGATGGCCATCTGTCAGGGGTGATTTGAATGCAATATTCCTGCTTCTTGGCAGAATGGGGTTGGACTGGATGGCCCAGGAGGTCTCTTCCAACTCTTTGATTCTATGATTCTATGAAGTTACATGTCAAAAATGAGGGCGTGTTGGGGACCCCCCAGGATCCCTCCACTCACCGACACGCATGAAGACCACGATGCTGAACATGGAGAGGACGGTGGGCACGATGACCCCGAAGAAGGTGGAGAGCTGCCTGGCTGGGTCCGGGTGGGCCCCCCCGGAGCCCCCCATGACCCCCACCACCAGGGGGGCCTCTTCCTGAGTGGCCCCCGGCATCTCCCCTTCGCCCCAGACACGGAAGAGGCGGTAGCTGAGCAGAGGGGAGCTCTCCGTAGACATGGAGGCCGGGCAGCGGCAATGGTGGCGGGGGTCCCCCGGTTACCTAGGAGGAGAGAAGGAGGCACAGGTGAGTCAAGAAGGGCTGCCAGGGGGGCTTCTGCCCAATGGCCAGAGGTGGGCAGAGAACATGTAGCCCAAACCCAGCCAATGTCCTTCCCAAACACGACAGCCCACTACCCATGGAATGCTTTCATTTGGGGACATTCTCATCCTAGATTTGAGGTGTTTCCTCCACCACAGGTAGGCATCCCAGAGTTCCTTTCTCTCTCCGTTGGTGTGGAATTTGCATGAGGCCCATTTCCTCTCCCTTAACTGCTTTCATTTGGGGACATTCTCATCCTAGATTTGAGGTGTTTCCTCCACCACAGGCAGGCATCCTGGGGTTCCTTTCTCTCTCCATTGGTGTGGAATTTGCATGAGGCCCACTGCCTCTCCCTTAACTGTTTTCGTTTGGGGACAATTCCATCCTAGATTTGAGTTGTTTCCACCACCACAGGTAGGCACCCCAAGGTTCCTTTATCTCTCAATTGGTGTGGAATTTGCACGCCCCCCCCCCCCACTGCCTTTCCCTTAACTGCTTTCGTTTGGGGACAATTCCATCCTAGATTTAAGGTGTTTCCTCCACCACAGGTAGGCACCCCCAGGGTTCCTTTCTCTCTCCATTGGTGTGGAATTTGCATGAGGCCCACTGCCTCTCCCTTAACTGCTTTTGTTTCGGGACAATTTCACCGTAGATTTGAGGTGTTTTCTCCACCACAGGAAGGCATCCCAGGGTTCCTTTCTCTCTCCATTGGTGTGGAATTTGCATGACCCTCGCCCACTGCCTCTCTCTTAACCCTTTCCTACACTTTCCCATGGCACACAGAAAACAGAGAGCGTTTGATCTGCAACTGAACAGATTGGAGGGGTTTGGGGGACTGACTCAACGGGATGGAAGTTGTAGTTCACTCTGAATTAAGGCAGAGCACTCTGACCCACTTCAATAAGGGACCTGGACCACATTTGGCACATAGAACCCCATGACCAAGTTTGGGGCAATTGACCTTGATTTATAGGAGTTGTAGTTCACCTAGATCCAGAGAGCACTGTGAACCAACCAACAATGGATCTGGATTAAACTTGCTACGGATGATGGGACTTGAAGTACCTTCACTTGCTTTCAGAAACCACTGTAACCCCCACGCATGATGGACATAGACCAGACTTGACACACGGTCTCTCCATGATGCAATGTATGTCCTGATGAGGGTTGGGGGAGGATGGACCAGGGCTGATGGGACTTGAAGTACCTTCACTCACTTTCAGGAACCACTGTAACCCCCACACATGACGGACTTAGACCAAACTTGACACACAGTCTCTCCATGATGCAATTTACATCCTAATGAGGGTTAGGGGAGGGTGGATCAGGGCTGATGGGATTTGCAGTACCTTCACTCACTTCCAGAAACCACCACGACCCCCACAAATGATGCACCTCAACCAAATTTGGCACACAGACTCCCTTTGATGCCCTTTATGTCCTGGTGACCCCCACACATGATGGACCTAGATCAAACTTGACACACGGTCTCTCCATGATGCAATTTATGTCCTGGTGAGGGTTATGGAAGAATGGACCACAGATGATGGGATTTGCAGAACCTTCAACCCCTTCCACAGACCAATAAGACCCCACAAATGATGCGCCTGGACCAAACCTGGGACACCAAACCCCCATAACTAACAGAATATACTGGAGGGGTCTTGGGAACTGACCCATCTGCGTGGGAATTGTAGTTCACCCTGCACCCAGAGCATTCTGAAGCTCCTAATGGTGGATCTGGAACACAGAACCCTGATGGCCAACAGAACATACTGGGGAGGGGGGGGGATGATCCACCCACCTGGGAGTTGTAGTTCACCTGCATCCAGAGAGCACTGAACTCTGCCAATGTCGGATCTGGACCAAACTTGCCACACAGACCCAGGATATAGAGTGGGTCATGGGGGCTCTGTGTGCCAAGTTTGGTCTTGATCAGTCATTGGATGAGGGTGGCAGTGGTTTCCGTAAGTGAGTGAAGGTACTGCAAGTCCCATCATCCATGATCCACCCTCCTCCAAACTGAAACAGGATGTAGATAGGGCCATGGGGGCTCAGTGTGCCAAGTTTTGTCTTGATCAGTAACTGGTTCAGGGTCACAGTGGTTTCAGTAAGTGAATGAAGGTACTGCAAGTCTCATCATCCATGGTCCACCCTCCTCCAAAACTGTAAATACTGGCAGGGTTTGGAGGTTACTACCCTTGGCTTCTGGGACTTGTAGTTCTCCCTTATCCAGAGAGCACTGAACCGAGTCAATGACAGATCTGAACCATCCTTGACACACAGACCCAACATGGCCAGCTGTGCATAGAAGCCTGGTTTGGGGAGGATTGACCCATGACTCTGGGAGTGGTAGTTCTCCCACATGGTTATGTATTTTCTAATGGGAGCATTCATAATAAACACAGTCAAAGACTGGTTTTGAGATGGTTGAAAAGAACTCTCTGAAGCTCTAGGTGCTCTTACTGCCTATTGCAGGGAATACCAGCTGATCCTTAATCCATCTAAAACACAGACATGTGCTTTTCACCTTAAGAACAAACAAGCATCCTGAGCTCTGAGGATTATTACCTGGGAAGGAATCCCACTGGAGCATTGCAGCACACCCAAACACCTGGGAGTCACTCTGGACCGTGCTCTGACCTACAAGAAGCACTGCCTGAACATCAAGCAAAAAGTGGATGCGAGAAACAATATCATACGAAAGCTGACTGGCACAACCTGGGGATCACAACCAGATACAGTGAAGACATCTGCCCTTGTGCTATGCTACTCTGCTGCTGAGTATGCATGCCCAGTGTGGAACACATCTCACCACACTAAAACAGTGGATGTGGCTCTTAATGAGACATGCCGCATTATCACGGGGTGTCTGCGCCCTACACCACTGGAGAAATTACACTGCTTAGCCGGTATCGCACCACCTGACATCCGCCGGGAAGTGGCAGCCAATAGTGAAAGGACCAAGGCAGAGACATCTCCAGCTCATCCCCTGTTTGGGTATCAGCCAGCATGTCAACAACTTAAATCAAGAAATAGTTTTCTAAGATTTGCAGAGACACTAGCTGGAACACCCCAGCAAGCGATAGTCCAAAAGTGGCAGGGGGTACCAGCCAATAGTGAAAGGACCAAGGCAGTGACATCTCCGGCTCATCCCTTGTTTGGGTATCAGTCAGCATGCCAACGACTTAAATCTAGAAATAGTTTTCTAAGATCTACAGAGACACTCGCTGGAACACCTCAGCAAGCGAGAGTCCAAAAGTGGCAGGCTCAAACCCAGAACCTCAACCAATGGCTGATACCCAATGAAAGACTCCCCCCTGGGCACACTTGGAAGGTGCTGAACAGACTGCGCTCTGGCACCACGAGATGCAGAGCCAACCTCAAGAAATGGGGCCACAAAGTGGAATCCTCGACATGCGAGTGTGGAGAAGAGCAAACGACTGACCACCTGCTGCAATGCACCCTGAGCCGTGCCACATGATGCACAATGGAGGACCTCCTTGCAGCCACACCAGAGGCACTCCAAGTGGCCAGATACTGCTCAAAATACATTCAATCAACTACCAAACTTGCAAATTTTGTATTTTGTCTGTTTGTTTGTTCTGTTCTGTTAGAAATGTAATACAATTGACTGGCTGCCCTGACACGACAAATAAATTTCTAATAAATACTGTTACTCGTTCACTAAATGATATGACCGAACACCTCCATTTGGTATTTGGGCCAAATTTGGTCCAGTGAATGAAAACATATCCTGCACATCCGATATTTACATTACAATTCATAACAGTATAGGTTAGGAAGTCGCAACAGAAATACTGTTATGGTTGGGGGTCAACACAACATGGGGTCACAGCATTCGCAAGGTTGAGAAACACTGCTCTAGAACACTTGAGCTGCATCTTCCTGCCTGGCAGATGGGGGTTGGACTACATGACCCTTTGGGGACCCCTTCCAACCCTTTCCTTTGAGAGTTTGAGCCCTTGTCTCTACATTTCGCGGCTCTATCGGTGGTGCTGGCGACTGACAGCTTGCCTGGCTCTGAAAGCGGATTTGGGGATCACAAGACGAGCCTCTTTCGTTCGGGACGGGAAAGTGAACGCCAGGGAGTCACATGAGCGTGACATGTTGGGCGCCCGAGAACGAGGGACGACTTCCTGTCTGGCTCTGCTTGTCAATCACGCTCCTCTCGCCCTCTGGACAAAGGCGCAGGGGCAGCGATGCAGAGATGCTCCATCATGCGGTGGTGGTGGAAGGGTCAAGGGCACACAAAGCCGGACTGAGAAGTGACAATGCTGCATCGACGTCAAGCCTGGGCCAACTTGGGCCCTCCCTCCAGGTGTTTTGGACTCCAACTCCCACAATTCCTAACAGCCGGTAAGCTGTTAGGAATTGTGGGAGTTGGGAGTCCAAAACACCTGGAGGGAGGGCCCAAGTTGGCCCAGGACATTGTCCTCTTGGAATTGGACACTCAAGTCAACCAAGAAGTCATCTGCATCGCCATGTTGTGGGAGTTGCAGTCCAAAACATCTGGAGGGAGGGCCCAAGTTGGCCCATGATTTTGTCCTCTTAGATGAGGACACTTAAGTCAACCAAGAGGTCATCTGCATACCCATGTTGTGGGAGTCTGAGTCCAAAACACCTGGAAGAAGGCCCAAGTTGGCCCATGCCTTTGTCCTTTTAGATGTTTACATTCAAGTCTACCAAGGGGTCATTTGCATCCCCATGTTGTGGGAGTTGGTGTCCTGGAGGGAGGCCCAAGTTGGCCCAGGCCTTTGTCCCATTGGAACTGGACACTCAAGTCAACCAAGGGGTCATCTGCATCCCCATGTTATGGGAGTTGCTGTCCAAAACATCTGGAGGGAAGACTCAAGTTTGCCTATGGCTTTGTTCTCTTGGAAGTGGACACTTAAGTCAACCAAGTCTGAAACACCTGGAGGGAAGGCCCACGTTGGTCCATGCCTTTGTCCTCTTAGATGTGGACACTTACATCAACCAAAGGGTCATCTGCATACCCACATTGTGGGTAATGAAGTCCAAAATACCTGGAGGGAGGGCCCAAGTTGGCCCATGACTTTGTCCTCTTAGATGTGGACACTTAAGTCAACCAAGGGGTCATCTGTATCCCCATGTTGTGGGAGGTGAAGACCAAAACACCTGGAGAGAGGGCCCAAGTTGACCCATGCATTTGTCTTTTTGGAATGGGACACTTAAAGTCAACCAAGGGGTCATCTGCATCCCCATGTTGTGGGAGTTGGCCCATGCCTTTGTCCTCTTGGAACTGGACACTCAAGTCAACCAAGGGATCACTTGCATCCCCAAATTGTGGAAGTTGCAGTCCAAAATACTTGGAGGGAGGGCCCAAGTTGGCCCATGCCTTTGCCCTCTTGGAATGGGACACTCAAGTCAATCAAGGGGTCATCTGCATCCCCACATTGTGGGTAATGAAGTCCAAAACAACTAAGGGAGGGCCCAAGTTGGCCTATGCCTTTGTTCTCTTGGAACTGGACACTAAAGTCAACCAAGGGTTCATCTGCATCCCCATATTGTGGGTAATGAAGTCCAAAACATCTGGAGAGAGGGCTCAAGTTGGCCCAGGCCTTTGTCCTCTTAGATGTGGACACTTAAATCAACCAAGGGGTCATCTGCATCCCCATGTTGTGGGAGCTGGAGTCCAAAACACCTGGAGGGAGGGCCCAAGTTGGCCCATGCCTTTGTCCCATTGGAACTGGACACTCAAGTCAACCAAGGAGTCATCTGCATACCCATGTTATGGGAGTTGGAGTCCAAAACACCTGAAGAGAGGGCCCAAGTTGGCCCATGCCTTTGTCCCATTGGAACTGGACACTCAAGTCAACCAAGGGGTCATTTGCATCCCCATGTTGTGGGAGTTGGAGTCTGAAACACCTGGAGGGAGGACCCAAGTTGGCCCATGCATTTGTCCTCTTAGATGTGGATACTTAAGTCAACCAAGGAGTCATCTGCATCCCCACGTTGTGGGTGTTGAAGTCCAAAACACCTGGTGGGTGGGCCCAAGTTGGCCCATGCATTTGTCCTCTTGGAAGTGGACACTTAAGTCAACCAAGAGGTCATCTGCATCCCCATGTTGCAGGCGTCCAAAACACCTGGAGGGAGGGCCCAAGTTGGCCCAGGCCTGACCTTGGCCTGAGTGTGATTATGGGATCCTAGGAGTGTTCTGAACTGTGCTAACTCCACCGTGTAGATGCCCTCCTGTCCTAGCCCTCCAAGCAATGCCCCATAGCAATGCCTGCCCTGGGCCTCCTGGCTGGGCCAGACTGCTTTGCAGAATGTTGCCATCTCTCTCTCTCTTTGTATCCTCTCTCTTCCTTCCTTCCTTCCTTTTCTCTCTTTCCACAAAGGATGCCTTGGAGGAAGAAACACTGGAAAAAGGGGAAAGGGAGTATGGGGGGGGGTGCTGGGGGAGGGAGACCCTTCCTCTCTCTCTCTCTCTTCCTGAAAAAGGCTTCCGGGGGGGGGGGGTGGCGAGGCAAGAGACCCTCCCCTTCTTTCCTCCCTCTCTTCCCTTCCCTCCTTCCTTCCTTCTTTCTTTCCCGGCACCTGCCTGGCCTCCTGGCCGCGCCTCCTGCTCCTCCGGCCGGTCCTTCTTCTCTTCTTTCCTCCTTCCTTCCGGGGATGGAAGAGGAAAAAGGGGAGGGGAGGGAGGGAGGAAGGAGGAGGGACGCCGGCAGAAGGGAGGGAGGGAGGTGGAGGAAAGGAGGAGGAGCCCAGAGAAAGAAGGAGGGAGGAGGAAGGAGGAAGAAGAAGGAGGAAGAAGAAGGAGGAGGGGGAAAAGAAAAGTAAGAAGGAAGGGATGGAGGGAGGGAGAGAAGAAGGAGAGGAGGAAAGGAAAAAGTAAAAAGGAAGGGATGAAGAGAGAGGAGGAGGAGCCCAGAGAAAGAAGGAGGGAGGGAGGAGGAGGAAGAAGGAGGAGGAGGAGGGGGGAAAGAAAAGTAAGAAGGAAGGGATGGAGGGAGAGGAGAAGGAGAGGAAGGAGGGAAGGAAGAAGGGGAAAAGTAAGAAGGAAGGGATGGAGGGAAGGAAGAAGGAGGGAGAAAGTAGGAGGAAGGGAGGGAGGAGGAAGAAGAAGAAGAAGAAGGGGGAGGGATGAAAGAAAAGTAAGAAGGGATGGAGGGAGAGAAGAAGGAGAGGAAGAAAGGAAAAAGTAAGAAGGAAGGGATGGAAGGAAGAAGCAGGGAGAAAGGAGGAAGAAGGGAGGGAGGAGGAAGAAGAAGAAGAGGGAGAGATGAAAGAAAAGTAAGAAGGAAAGGATGGAGGGAGAGAAGAAGGAGAGGAAGGAGGGAAAAAGTAAGAAGGAAGGGATGGAGGGAGGGGAGGAGGAACCCAGAGAAAGAAGGAGGGAGGAGGAAGAAGAAGAAGGGGGGGAGAGGAAAGAAAAGTAAGAAGGAAGGGATGGAGGGAAGAAAAAGAGAAAAAGTAAGAACGGATGGAGGGAGGGTAGGAAGGAAGGAGGAGGGAAGAGGAAGGGGGAAGGAAAGAGGAGGAAGGGAGGGAAGGAAGAAGGAAAGTAAGAAGGGAGGGATGAAGGGAGGGAGAGAAGAAAGAGTAGGGGAGGGAGGAAAGGAAGGAGAGAAAGGAGGGAAGGAATAGAGGCGGGAGGGAAGAAAGAAGGAAAACAGTAGGAAGGGTGGAGGGAAGGAAGAAGGAGGAAGGAAGGAGAAGGAAGGAGGGAGGGAGGGGAGGAAGAAGGAAAGAAAAGTAAGAGGGGCTGGAGGGAGGGAGAGAAAAAGGAGTAGGGGAGGGAGGGGAGGAGGGAAAGGGAAGAAAAAAAGGGGAAAAGTAAGAAGGGATGGAGGGAAGGAGAGAAGGAAGAAAGAAGGAGGGAGGAGGAAGACGAAGGGGGGAAGGAAGGAGGGGAGTAAGAAGGAAAGAAAAGTAAGAAGGAAGGGAGGGAAGGAGAGAAGAAGGAGTAGGGGAGGAAGGAGGGACGAAGGAAGGGAAAAGTAAGAAGGGATGGAGGGAGGGAGGGAAGAAGGAGGGAGGCAGGAGGAATAGGAAGGGGGGAAGGAAGAGGAGGGGAGGGAGGAAAGAAGGAAGGAAGGAAAGAAGGAGGGTTGCTGTGAATTTTCCGGGCTGTCTGGCCATGTTCCAGAAGCATTCTCTCCTGACATTTCACCCACATCTGTGGCAGGCATCCTCAAAGATGTGAGGTGTGTTGGAAACTAGGCAAGTTGGGTATGCACACACACAGAGACACAAATATATATCCTGTAGAATGATGTCCAGGGTGGGAGAAAGAACTCTTGTCTGTTGGAGGCAAGCGTTAATGTTGCCATTGGCCAGCTTGATGAGCATGGAATGGTCTAGCAGCGTGTTTCTCAACCTCCTTAATCACAGAATCCTAGAATCAAAGAGTTGGAAGAGACCTCCTGGGCCATCCAGTCCAACCCCATTCTGCCAAGAAGCAGGAATGTTGCATTCAAATCACCCCTGACAGATGGCCATCCAGCCTCTGTTTCAAAGCTTCCAAAGAAGGAGCCTCCACCACACTCCGGGGCAGAGAGTTCCACTGCTGAACGGCTCTCACAGTCAGGAAGTTCTTCCTCATGTTCAGGTGGAATCTCCGTTCCTCATGTCGTGGTGACCCCCAACTGTAACATTCTGAATGTTTTCAAGCTGATGGTGGTGTCTGCGGATCCAGAATTTCTGGCTACAGAGGGCTGATAGTGTCTGATTTAACCTTTGTTCAGCTCCCAGAATGAAATATTGAGATATTATTATTATTGCCAAGCAAACACACACAGAAAAATCAGAATATTTTATTTGTCCTGAATTATCTTCTCAAAGGGCAGACTTCAATCACTCTAAGATTGGAAATGGAAAGCCTTTGGCTGTGCTTCTCAAGCCACTGTTCTAATCTGAGAGTGCAAACATGTCGAGATGAAAGGCAAACACTGGTCAATCTGTCTAGAATCAGACCCCCCCCCCCCCCTTCCCTTTGTGGCTATCAGAGGCAACGATAGCAAGCGACCACACTCAGCGCCCAATTGCCTGCAGATAAGAGACCGAGATAACCCTCCAGCCTCCATCCCGTGGCCCTCAGAGGCCACACCACAAGCCACTGATAAGGAAGGCCTTCTGCAAAGCAAACCATGCACGATCCCGATTGTGTGTTTCCCAAATATGTTGGCCATAGTTGCGCTCTCTCCAGTGTGTGCTGTTGGAGATTGCAAGGAATCAGTGAACGTGTGTGTGTCAACTGTAAAATAAGATGCATGAAGCTGATTGGTTGGGCAATTCCTGGGGAGATGGCTGAGCCTGGGACTTTTGGATACTGGTACATTTTTGTTCAGGCTTGAGCTATGCAAGTGCAGAAAGAAGCACAGAGAGAGAATATGGAATGTGCTCTTGCTTCATGAGCTGCTGAAGGAGTTTATTCACATGAACAAAGAAAGACCATTTTTAATACCTCAGAAAAGGACATTGTGTGAGTTGATCCTGCTTCTTGGCAGAATGGGGTTGGACTGGATGGCCCAGGAGGTCTCTTCCAACTCTTTGATTCTATGATCTTCCTGACTGTGTGACCTGTTCAGCAGTGGAACTCTCTGCCCCGGAGTGTGGTGGAGGCTCCTTCTTTGGAGGCTTTTAAACAGAGACTGGGTGGCCATCTGTCAAGGGTGCTTTGAATTAGATTTTCCTGCTTCTTGGCAGAATGGGGTTGGACTGGATGGCCCATGAGGTCTCTTCCAACTCTTTGATTCTATGATGCAACCGATCACGTTGGACATGATGTTCTCAACTACAAAGAGTAAACTACTCATTCTTTACTGTTCACCTGTGTGGTATATTTTCTTTCTCTGGCAAGGCAGTGTGTGGGCTGATCAAAAGCAGAACTACGCATGGTTTATTTTACATTATTGAGAAAACAAATCTCGTTTACTGCTGTAAATACTGATTATAAATGGCTCTATAGTATATAAACATCAGTTTAATGCGACTTAACAATCAAAACAACATAAATCACTCAATAGTGGCTAATGTTATCTTCTCTATTACATGGATTTGGCTCTGTGAGCAGGCTTTCAATAGTTTGGCTTATGCTTTTGGTGGATTTATTTTATTTATTTATCATACCAGGAGCAACCAGACATTTGTATTAGATTTTTTAACAAAACAAACAAATATACAAAACACAAAGTTTGCAAGCTTGGTAGTTGACCAGTATCTGGTCCCTTGGAGTGCCTCTGGTGTTGCTGCAAGAAGGTCCTCCATTGTGCATGTGGCAGGGCTCAGGGTGCATTGCATAGAATCATAGAATCAAAGAGTTGGAAGAGACCTCCTGGGCCATCCAGTCCAACCCAATTCTGCCAAGAAGCAGGAATATTGCATTCAAATCACCCCTGACAGATGGCCATCCAGCCTCTGCTTAAAAGCTTCCAAAGAAGGAGCCTCCACCACACTCCGGGGCAGAGAGTTCCACTGCTGAACGGCTCTCACAGTCAGGAAGGTCTTCCTCGTGTTCAGATGGAATCTCCTCTCTTGTAGTTTGAAGCCATTGTTCCCTTGCGTCCTAGTCTCCAAGGAAGCAGAAAACAAGCTTGCTCCCTCCTCCTCCCTGTGGCTTCCTCTCACATATTTATACATGGCTACCATATCTCCTCTCAGCCTTCTCTTCTTCAGGCTAAACATGCCCAGCTCCTTAAGCCGCTCCTCATAGGGCTTGTTCTCCAGACCCTTGATCATTTTAGTTGCCCTCCTCTGGACACATTCCAGCTTGTCAATATCTCTCTTGAATTGTGGTGCCCAGAATTGGACACAATATTCCAGGTGTGCTCTAACCAAAGCAGAATAGAGCATGGGGAGCATTACTTCCTTAGATCTAGACACTATGCTCCTCTTGATGCAGGCCAAAATCCCATTGGCTTTTTTTTGCCGCCGCATCACATTGTTGGCTCATGTTTAACTTGTTGTCCACGAGGACTCCAAGATCTTTTTCACACGTACTGCTCTCGAGCCAGGCGTCACCCATTCTGTATCTTTGCATTTCATTTTTTCTGCCAAAGTGGAGTATCTTGCATTTGTCACTGTTGAACTTCATTTTGTTAGTTTTGGCCCTTCATCTCTCTAATCTGTCAAGATCGTTTTGAATCCTGCTCCTGTCCTCTGGACTATTGGCTCTCAAACTACAAGAGAGGAGATTCCATCTGAACATTAGGAAGAACTTCCTGACTGTGAGAGCCGTTCAGCAGTGGAACTCTCTGCCCCGGAGTGTGGTGGAGGCTTCTTCTTTGGAAGCTTTTAAGCAGAGGCTGGATGGCCATCTGTCAAGGGTGATTTGAATGCAATATTCCTGCTTCTTGGCAGAATGGAGTTGGACTGGATGGCCCAGGAGGTCTCTTCCAACTCTTTGATTCTATGATTCTATGATTCTCCCTCCCAATTTGGTGTCGTCTGCAAACTTGATGCAGCAGGTGGTCAGTGGTTTGCTCTTCGCATTTGCATGTTGTGGATTCCACTTGGTGGCCCAATTTCTTGAGGTTGGCTCTGCATCTCGTGGTGCCAGAGCGCAGTCTGTTCAGCACCTTCCAAGTCGCCCAGTCTTCTGTGTGCCCAGGAGGGAGTCTCTCATTGAGTATCAGGTTCTGGGTTTGAGCCTGCCACTTTTGGACTCTTGCTTGCTGGGGTGTTCCAGCTAGTGTCTCCGTAGATCTTAGAAAACTATGTCTAGATTTAAGTCGTTGATGTGCTGGCTGATACCCAAACAGGGGATGAGCTGGAGATGTCTCTGCCTTGGTCCTTTCACTATTGGCTGCTACTTCCCGGCGGATGTCAGGTGGTGTAATACCGGCTAAGCAGTGTAATTTCTCCAGTGGTGTAGGGCGCAGACACCCCGTGATAATGCTCATGTCTCATTAAGAGCCACAACCACTGTTTTAGCGTGGTGAGATGTATTCCACACTGGGCATGCATACTCAGCAGCAGAGTAGCATCGCGCAAGGGCAGATGTCTTCACTGTGGGGGCATGAGAGAAGCCTCTTCGCAGGATTGCAAGACATCCAGGCGTCCCCTGGGCACGGCTTCGTAGACAGCTGATTCTCTCACTCCAGAAGTGACCAGAAGCGACTTGCAGCATGCAAGCTTTTGGTGAAGAAATCACAGAAACCTGACGAAGGGAAAGCTTTAACTTTGTTAGCCACTTTTGAGTGATTTATGTTGTTTTGATTGTTAAGTCGCATTAAACTAATGTTTGCATACTATAGAACCATTTATAATCAGTATTTACAGCAGTAAACAACATTTATTTATAATATATATATATATAGAGAGAGAGAGAGAGAGAGATATCTGTGCTATTAGAGTATTTTACTTTACACCGCATGTGCTGCGTATCCTCCAAATGTCCTGATTCAGAAGGGATGGTCCCCATTAACCCTCTGCCTTCCCACTTTTGGAGCTTGCCCTTGGTCTGACTGGCCAGGATGCCTTGACACCCCTCTGTTGACCATTGGGCTCCTGCTTCTCCTACGTTGTTGGGGCTTCTCCAGTTGTATCGTTGCAGCTTGGATCAATTCAAGAGGCTCTTGGTGATAACAGTCAGAGGAAGGGCGCGGAGGAGAGAGAGAGAGAGAGAGCAGGCCACAAACCTCCCACAAACAGACATAACAAAGGCAGAAAAGGAAGGATGTATTTTGAAACAAAAACAAAGTCAACAGGTACAGGTATGGGCCAACTTGGGCCTTCCAGATGTTTTGGACTTCTACTCCCACAACGTGGGTATGTAGATGATCCCTTGATGGAGCTTCCAAGAGGACAAAGGCATGGGCCAACTTTGGCTCTCCCTCTTGACATTTTGGACTCCGACTCCCACAACACAGGTGTCCCTTGATGGAGCTTCCAAGAGGACACAGGCATGGGCCAACTTGAGCCCTCCTTCCAGGTGTTTTGGACTCTGACATCCACAACGTGGGTATGCGGATGATCCCATGATGGAGCTTCCAAGAAGACAAAGGCATGGGCCAACTCAGGCCTTCCCTCCAGGTGCTTTGGACTCTGACTTCCACAACGTGGGTGTGCAGATGATCCCTTGATGGAGCTTCCAAGAGGACAAAGGCATGGGCCAACTTGAGCCCTCCCTCCAGGTGTTTTGGACTCCGACACCCACAACATGGGGATGCAGATGATCCCTTGATGGAGGTTCCAAGAGGACATGGGCCAACTTGGACCCTCCCTCCAGGTGCTTTGGATTCCCACAATGTGGGTATGCGGATGATCCTGTGATGGAGCTTCTAAGAGGACACAGGCATGGGCCAACTTGAGCCCTCCCTCCAGGTGTTTTGGACTCTAACTCCCATAACGTGGGTATGTGGATGATCCCTTGATGGAGCTTCCAAGAGGACATAGGCATGGGCCAACTTGAGCCCTTCCTCCAGGTGCTTTGGACTCCAACTCCAACAACGTGGGTATGCAGATGATCCCTTGATGGAGCTTCCAAGAGAACATAGGCATGGGCCAACTTGAGCCCTCCCTCCAGGTGTTTTGGACTCCGACACCCACAATGTAGGTGTGCAAATGATCCCTTAATGGAGCTTCCAAGAGGACAAAGGCATGGCCCAACTTCAGCTCTCCCTCCTGGTGTTTTGGACTCCGACTCCCACAATGTGGGTGTGCAGATGATCCCTTGATGAAGCTTCCAAGAGGACATAGGCATGGGCCAACTTGGACCCTCCCTCCAGGTGCTTTGGACTCCCACAATGTGGGTGTGCGGATGATCCCTTGATGGAGCTTCCAAGATGACACAGGCATGGGCCAACTTGAGCCCTCCCTCCAGGTGTTTTGGATTTCAACTTCCCATCTTGGGAGGCACTAACCAGCAGCCTGCACAAAACTGGAAAAGGTACTAATATTTAATTAATAATTAATAAAATAATAATAATGAATACTGTGGTATTATTATTATTATTATTTATACACCACTTCAGCTGTTGGGAATTGTGGGAATCCAAAACACCTGGAGGGTGGGCCCAAGTTGGCCCATGCCTTTGTCTTCTTGGAACTGGAGGTTTCAGTCAACCAAGGGGTCACCTGCATACCCATGTTATGGGAGTTGGTGTCCAGAACACCTGGAGGGAGGGCTAAAGTTGGCCCATGCCTTTGTCCTCTTGGAACTGGAGATTTCAGTCAACCAAGGGGTCATCTGCATACCCATGTTATGGGAGTTGGTGTCCAAAACACCTGGAGGGAGGGCTAAAGTTGGCCCATGCCTTTGTCCTCTTGGAACTGGATACTCAAGTCAACCAATGGGTCATGTGCATACCCATGTTATGGGATTTGGTATTCAAAGCACATGGAGGGAGGGCTAAAGTTGGTCCATGCCTTTGTCTTCTTGGAACTGGATACTCAAGCCAATCAAGGGGTCATCTCCATCCCCATGTTATGGGAGTCAGAATCCAAAACACCTGGAGTGAGGGCTCAAGTTGGCCCATGCCTTTATCCTCTTGGAACTGGGGATTTCAGTCAACCAAGGGATCATCTGCATACCCGTGTTATGGGAGTTTGTGTCCAAAACACCTGGAGGGAGGGCTCAAGTTGGCCCATGCCTTTGCTCTCTTGGAACTGGACCCTTGAGTCAATCAAGGGATCATCTCCATCCCCAAGTTGTGGGTGTCAGAGTCTAAAACACCTGGAGGGAGGGCTAAAGTTGGCCCATGCCTTGCCCTCTTGGAACTGGACACTTCAGTCAACCAAGGGGTCATCTCCATACCCACATTATGGGAGTCAGAATCCAAAACACCAGAAGGGAGGGCCCAAGTTGGCCCATGCCTTTGTCCTCTTGGAACTGGAGATTTCAGTCAACCAAGGGGTCATCTGCATACCCATGTTATGGAAGTTGGTGTCCAAAACACCTGGAAGGAGGGCTAAAGTTGGCCCATGCCTTTATCCTCTTGGAACTGGAGACTCAAGTCAACCAAGGGATCATCTGCATACCCATGTTATGGGAGTTGGTATCCAAAGCACATGGAGGGAGGGCCCAAGTTGGCCCAGGACTTTGCCCTCTTGGAACTGGAGATTTCAGTCAACCAAGAGGTCATCTGCATACCCATGTTATGGGAGTCAGAGTCCAAAACACCTGGAGGGAGGGCCCAAGTTGGCCCATGGCTGTAAATCTAGATGCAGAGGCAGAATGCAAGTCCTTTAAAGAAGACACAATAATTTAGGAGGGTTTGGGGTTGACCGACAGGCGTCTTTCTGACCGAGAGGTTCAAGAGTCTCTCTGGAAGCGAGACAAGTCTCTACTGAGGGATGTGGAAGTGGACCCAGGCTGGCAGCTCAGATGTGTGTGTCTCCAAGAGGTCCTTAAGTCTTTTCCTCCTCCCAATTGAGGTCTAAGAAGGAAGGCACGGCTCTTGGTGCGAAGAACCTCATGCCTCCAGGAGACTCTGAAGCAAGGCTCCAACGCGAGTGTCTCTTTCTCCTTCACAAGCAAAGGCCAAAGCTTGAAGACATCCTACTCAGGTGACTGGGCGAGAGAGAAGGAATCTGCTCGTTGAGGAATGCAGAAGCTCAGAAGCGAGTGATCCGATTGCCGAAGGCGTCCAAAGTGCTGGGTTGCCCTGAAAATAACCACAATTGAGACAAATAACGTAACCGAAATGTGTTTTCCTCACTCTACTGGAGATGCAGGGAGGCCATTCATTTGCATCAGGGAGCATGACAGCCTAGAAAACTCACAGCAACCCAGTAAAGCAACATCTGATTGTATGTTTGGCTGTGGAAGCTGGACAGTGAAGAGAGTGGACTCATTGAGGAGTGTTCGGTGCAAACCATGGAGGGATGACGAAGGAACACAGGTGGGCCTGAAAGCGAATCCAGGCTGGGCTCAGTGGGGAAGACTTGGTGAAGGGGAAGGCAGAACTCCAGGGGAGAAAGCAAAAGGAAGTGGACCGGCTCCATCAAGGAAATGTGGGCAGAATGGCTTCTACGTCCCAGCCATGGCTGCATCTAAGGGGTTCTCTTGGGGGTCATAGACTCATAGAATCAAAGAATCCTAGAGTTGGAAGAGACCTCCTGGGCCATCCAGTCCAACCCCATTTTGCCAAGAAGCAGGAAAATTGCATTCAAATCACCCCTGACAGATGGCCATTCAGCCTCTGTTTAAAAGCTTCCAAAGAAGGAGCCTCCACCAAACTCCGGGGCAGAGAGTTCCACTGCTGAACGGCTCTCACAGTCAGGAAGTTCTTCCTTGTGTTCAGATGGAATCTCCTCTCTTGTAGTTTGAAGCCATGGCTCCATTGCGTCCTAGTCTCCAAGGAAGCAGAAAACAAGCTTGCTCCCTCCTCCTCCCTGTGGCTTCCTCTCACATATTTATACCTGGCCCTCATCATGTCTCCTCTCAGCCTTCTCTTCTTCAGGCTAAACATGCCCAGCTCCTTAAGCCGCTCCTCATAGGGCTTGTTCTCCAGACCTTTTATCATTTTAGTCGCCCTCCTCTGGACACATTCCAGCTTGTCAATATCTCTCTTGAATTGTGGTGCCCAGAATTGGACACAATATTCCAGATGTGGTCTAACCAAAGCGGAATAGAGCATGGGGAGCATGACTTCCTTAGATCTAGACACTAGGCTCCTCTTGATGCAGGCCAAAATCCCATTGGCTTTTTTTGCCGCCGCATCACATTGTTGGCTCATGTTTAACTTGTTGTCCACGAGGACTCCAAGATCTTTTTCACACGTACTGCTCTCGAGCCAGGCATCCCCCATTCTGGACACCCAGGACAACCCTCTGGTTGAGAAAGCAGCTGGCTGGGGGGGGGGGGGCAGGCGCTCCTATGGGGGGACCCCACCCCACCTTCTCTCACCTGGTGCAGACAAGACAGCAATGCGGTCCTCCTTGGCCTTCTTCCTATAGAGGAGGAAAAGAGAAGAAGTGGGGTCAGGCCCAGAGGGGAACTCGGGGGGCACACTCTCCATAGAGGCTTAAGGAAAACAGGGCTTGGGAGCCCCTTTGCTTCCACCCAAACCTTCACTGCTTGGTCCTAAGTTGCCCTAAGCTGTTTTGGTTTGAAAAATTAAATTGTGTGATTTCTTCTTACTGTTTTAAGTTGTTTTTGTTGGAAATAGCACCCTTCCTCAAGCCTCCACTAGGTATTTATTGTGTACTAGCTGTCCCCGCCACGCGTTGCTGTGGCCAACGTTCCCTCCCTCTTTCTCTCCTTCCTTCCCTCCATCTTTCCTTCCTTCCCCCCCTTTTTTTCCCTTCTTCTTTCTTCCTTCTCTACCTGTTTCTTTCCTCGCTTCCTTTGCTCTTTGGTTCCATCCTTCCTTGTCTCCTTCCTTCCTTCCTTCCTTCCTTCCTTCCTTCCTTCCTTCCTTCCCTCCCTCCCTCCCTCCCTCCCTCTTCCTCTCTTTCGTTCCTTCTCTCCTTCCTTCCTTGCTTCCTTTCTTCCCTCCCGCTTCCTCTCTTTTGTTCCTTCTCTCCTTCCTTCCTTCCTTCCCTCCCTCTTCCTCTCTTTTGTTCCTTCTCTCCTTCCTTCCTTCTCTCTTTCCTTCCTACCTTCCTTCTTTCACTTTTTCCCCTTCTCTTCCTTCTCTACCTTTCTCTTTTTCCTTCCCTCATTCCCTCCTTCTTTCCCTCTTTCTCTCCCTCCTTCTCGCCTTCCTTCCTTCCTTACCCCTTTCTGTGTTTATGTGTTTTGCGTGTGTATATATTTGTATGTATATTTGTGTATATATGTGTGTTTGTCTATGCAGTTTTCCTTAACTCTATTTTGTGGGAGGGGCTGTGGACCATGTGATCAGATCTAGGACTAGGTTGTTTTTCAGGCTGTATGGCCATGTTCCAGAAGCATTCTCTCCTGACGTTTCACCTGCATCTATGGCAGGCGTCCTCAGAGGTTGTGAGGATGCCTGCCATAGATGCAGGCGAAACGTCAGGAGAGAATGCTTCTGGAACATGGCCAGACAGCCCAAAAAACTCACAACAACCTAGTGATTCCGGCAATGAAAGCCTTCGACCGATCTGGGACTGTTCAGGACTCAGACTCCAAGTCAGTAGAAACGGGACTGTTTAGAGACTCTCGGACCAGAGAGATGCTTTGGACTTTGGACTGTTGATTCTAAGAAAGATGGCCTGTGTTATCTGCACAGATAAACTACTTCCAATCCAATCTGTAACTGGATTTGTATGCAAAGTACCTGTATGCTGAATACATGAAGTTTGTGAGTAAACCAACGATGTTATTTTAACAAAGTCTACTTTATTTTTGTCTCTTGAGAGCATGATTTTTTGGGCAACTGAAATAATACTTCTGAAACTCTGCTGAACATGTTTCTTGTGCAGTGGCATATCTCTGTTCCTAACAGTTCAAAGAGATATCTAGGTATATCGGTCTAATAGCTGAGAAACCTAATTGCTTTGCATTAATGCTAGTGGGTATTTACCACTAAGGAGAAGGTTGACTCTTCTCAGGAAGATCATACATTACAAAAAGGAAAAGGAAAGAGCCTGAGGCTGTTAGGAATGATGGGAGTTGGAGTCCAAAACACCTGGAGAGAGGGCCCAAGTTGGCCCAGGCCTGGTGTAGCTTACTAGGCTCATCCTCAGAGGTTGTGAGGATGCCTGCCATAGATGCAAGCAAAACGTCAGGAGAGAATGCTTCTGGAACATAGAGTCCAAAAAACTTACAACAACCCAGAGATTCCGGCCATGAAAGCCTTCGACAGATCTGGGACTGTTCAGAACTCAGACTCCATTTTAGAAACAGTATGCTTTTAGAAGTCAGTAGAAATGGGACTGTTAGGAATGGTGGAAGTCCAAAACACCTGAAGAGCTCAAGTTTGCCCATGCCTGTTCTACGACACTTCCTCCTACCAGAACTTGGGAAGATGGCTACTAAAGTATGGGCCTTGGCCTTCCAAGCTCAGCATCCTTCCTCCTCAGTCTCTACTTGGTTGAAGGCCCAGAGCTGCGGGCCAGAAGGCTTACCTGTTCCTGTGCCGGCAGATGCAGACAATGGCCGTCACGATGAGGATGATCCCCAGCGGAATGAGGACCCCCAGCAGGATCGGGACCAGTTGGGAGGCTTCCTCCTTACCTGGGGAGACGGGAACCGAGAAAGGTCACTGGAGACTCAAAAGCTGTTTTCAGTCCAATGGCTCCTTGCATTTCTTAAAAATGCTTTTAATTGCTGGGTTAAGGAATTGTGGGAGTTGAAGTCCAAAAGACATGGCGGGCCGGAATTTGCCCATGCCTGGTCTATATGGAAATTATAATATTTTTAATACTTTAAGTAAATGTGTAATGGTAATAGAGATGAAGACTTAGATGTAATAATTATAATTTTGTACGACGTCTTTCCCACCGCTCCCCTCAACCCCCTCCCTCTTCTCTAGCAACAGACATGGGCAATCCATGGTTCTAAATGGTTCTAAAGTACTTTAAAAAGTAGGGGGCACTAGTGCTTTGCTTCTAAAGTTTTTCTAAAGTTCTGGTGGTGAAAATTTCAGAACTCTAACAAAACTTTCAAAATTTTGTTAAAAATGGAAGTTTCTAATTGGTTCTGTCATAAAAATTGCCAATGACAGAATAATAATGAAATGTAAAAGTTTTGTTAGAGTTCTGAAATGTTCGCCACCAGAACTTTAGCAACACTTTAGAAACAAAGCACCAGCTTTAGTAACACTTTAGAAGCAAAGCACCGGCTTTAGAAACTCTTTAGAAGCAAAGCACCGGCTTTAGAAACACTTTAGAAGCAAAGCACCGGCTTTACGAACACTTTAGAAGCAAAGCACCAGCTTTAGAAACACTTTAGAAGCAAAGCACCGGCTTTAGAAACACTTTAGAAGCAAAGCACCAGCTTTAGAAACACTTTAGAAGCAAAGCACCGGCTTTAGCAACACTTTAGAAGCAAAGCACCAGCTTTAGCAACACTTTAGAAGCAAAGCACTGGCTTTAGAAACATTTTAGAAGCAAAGCACCGGCTTTAGGAACACTTTAGAAGCAGAGCACCGGCTTTAGAAACACTTTAGAAGCAAAGCACCGGCTTTAGAAACACTTTAGAAGCAAAGCACCAGCTTTAGAAACACTTTAGAAGCAAAGCACCGGCTTTAGAAACACTTTAGAAGCAAAGCACCAGCTTTAGCAACACTTTAGAAGCAAAGCACTGGCTTTAGAAACATTTTAGAAGCAAAGCACCGGCTTTAGGAACACTTTAGAAGCAGAGCACCGGCTTTAGAAACACTTTAGAAGCAAAGCACCGGCTTTAGAAACACTTTAGAAGCAAAGCACCAGCTTTAGCAACACTTTAGAAGCAAAGCACTGGCTTTAGAAACATTTTAGAAGCAAAGCACCGGCTTTAGGAACACTTTAGAAGCAGAGCACCGGCTTTAGAAACACTTTAGAAGCAGAGCACCAGCTTTAGAAACACTTTAGAAGCAAAGCATTGGTTTAGAAACACTTTAGAAGCAAAGCACCGGCTTCAGAAACACTTTAGAAGCAAAGCACCGGCTTTAGAAACACTTTAGAAGCAAAGCACCGGTTTTAGAAACACTTTAGAAGCAAAGCACTGGCTTTAGCAACACTTTAGAAGCAAATCACCAGCTTAGAAACTCTTTAGAAGCAAAGCCCAGCTTTAGAAACACTTTAGAAGCAAATTACCGGCTTTAGCAACACTTTAGAAGCAAAGCACCGGCTTTAGAAACTCTTTAGAAGCAAAGCACTGGCTTTAGCAACACTTTAGAAGCAAACAATCGGCTTTACCAACACTTTAGAAGCAAAGCACTGGCTTTAGTAACACTTTAGAAGCAAAGTATCGGCTTTAGAAACACTTTAGAAGCAAAGCATCGGCTTTAGAAACACTTTAGAAGCAAAGCACCGGTTTTAGAAACACTTTAGAAGCAAAGCACTGGCTTTAGCAACACTTTAGAAGCAAATCACCAGCTTAGAAACTCTTTAGAAGCAAAGCCCAGCTTTAGAAACACTTTAGAAGCAAATTACCGGCTTTAGCAACACTTTAGAAGCAAAGCACCGGCTTTAGAAACTCTTTAGAAGCAAAGTATCGGCTTTAGAAACACTTTAGAAGCCAAGTATCGGCTTTAGAAACACTTTAGAAGCAAAGCACCAACTTTAGAAACACTTTAGAAGCAAAGCACCAACTTGAGAAACACTTTAGAAACAAAGCATCGGCTTTAGAAACACTTTAGAAGCAAAGCACCAACTTTA
This sequence comes from Anolis sagrei, assembly GCF_037176765.1. NCBI lineage: Eukaryota > Metazoa > Chordata > Lepidosauria > Squamata > Anolidae > Anolis > Anolis sagrei. The sequence continues at coordinate 2,460,870 of NC_090026.1, forward strand.
GAAACACTTTAGAAGCAAAGCACCAACTTGAGAAACACTTTAGAAACAAAGCACCAGTGCTCCCTAGTTTTGTAAGTACTTTAGCACCATGGATTGTCCATGCCTACTAGATATTTGTAAAGAGTTAACCTGCTAACTAACCTATGAGCTCTTTTGTGTGGGAAAGCATTTGGAAATATTGAAAAAAAATATGCAAATAGATTAAGTATTTATTATTTATATATTTGTTGTTGTTGTTCATTCGTTCAGTCGTCTCCGACTCTTCGTGGCTTCATGGACCAGTCCACGCCAGAGCTCCCTGTCGGCCATCACCACCCCCAGCTCCTTCAAGGTCAATCCAGTCACTTCAAGGATGCCATCCCTCCACTTTGCCCTTGGTCGGCCCCTCTTCCTTTTTCCTTCCATTTTCCCCAGCATTATTCCCTTCTCTGAGCTTTCCTTTCTTCTCATGATGTGGCCATTTATATATTTACTATATTTCTATCCTGCCTTTCTCGACCTTGACGGGGACTCAAGGTGGCTTATAGCCTCGGCAATAATATACGGCTCCGGCTCAGCTTACTTATCCGAACGCATCTCTCTCTTCGTTCAACCTCGTAATTTAAGATCTACTAGGGAGGCCCTGCTTTCGGTCCCACCGGCGTCACAAACGTGTCTGGTGAGGACGAGGGACAGGGCCTTCTCAGTGGTGGCCCCTTGCTTGTGGAATTCGCTCCCCAGTGAGATTAGGTCGGCGTCCTCCCTCCTCACTTTTAGGAAAAAACTAAAGTCGTGGTTTTGGAGCCAGGCTTTCGGCTAATGGACTTAGCAGCACTTAGACACTGAACCGGACCACAGGATTATGACAATTGGAAACAAATACGTGATTTTGATTAGGCGACTATGTTAGTATATGAGTATGTGATTTGAAGTCCTTTGAATGCCACATCATGAGGAGACAGCAAAGCCTAGAGAAGGGAATGATGCTGGGGAAAGTGGAAGGCAAAAGGAAGAGGGGCCGACCAAGGGCAAGATGGATGGATGGCATCCTTGAAGTGACTGGACTGACCTTGAAGGAGCTGGGGGTGGTGACAGCCGACAGGGAGCTCTGGCGTGGGCTGGTCCATGAGGTCACGAAGTCGGAGACGACTGAACAAATGAACAACAACAACAACATGTGATTTTAATTAATGTTATTGTTAATTTTCTATGTATTTGATTTTATGTTGTCGTATTGATACTATGGCATTGAATCGTTGCCTATGTAAGCCGCCCCGAGTCCCCCCTCGGGGGTGAGAAGGGCGGGGTAGAAGCGATGCAAATAAATAAATAATAAATAATTCAATGCCTTAAAAACAATATACTCCCAATATTCAATTAAATAAACATTTCAATTAAAAATTTAAAATGAGATTAAGAGCATTCAAAGATATAAAAGTAGAATAATAAAAACAAATGTAAACAAACTTGGAACTTAAAAGGAACTATTAAATAAAATAAAGGAAGGAAGGAAGCAACCTGGGCCCAAGGGAAGAGGAGTGGGGGTGGGCTTGGGCTTACCTGTGGGGGGGCTGCTTGTGGTGGGGCGGAGGGGCGGGGCCGTGGTGGGGGCCTCATCCTGGAGGGCCTCCTCGCACTGGGGACCAAAGTATCCCTCGGGACAAAGGCACAGGAACCCTTCGGACTCATCCACGCACGTGCCTTCGTTCTGGCAGGGGCTGCTCAGGCAGGGGGTCACTGCAAAGGAAGGCAGGAAGGAAGAGGGGTCAGCCTTTCTGGGGATGCCTTACACATACACACCTGGATTTACCCAAATCTAATGCCCACCTTGTTTGGCTAAACCACCTTGCCAAAATTAGGGCGTTCATTATATTTGTGTAATATGGTAACCTGAGTGCTGAGTGTACAGATTCCCTACCTGTTAGGCTAGGAAAAGCCTAGAAAAGTAGGCTCAAGAAGTTCGACAGCCATTTTGGAAAGGGTGCTGGAGGAATCCATTTTAGTTACTCATTTCTTGAAGGGGACGTGTTTAGAAAGAGTGGCTTTGGAGGGAAATGAGGGAAGACTAATTGGCTGAGAGAGAGTGGGCAAAGCTTAACTTGGAAAAGAAAAAAAATGACTTTAAGGGGATATTAAGAGGACTTTCAGAGAAGCAATACTGTTAGTAAATTCTGTGGAGGGAGAGAGAAGTGTTCATGTGTAACTAAGTCTGAACTGCTTAAAGTAACCACATGCTCTTAAGACAATACTTTGAAACAGCTAAGCTTTATACCTGAATTGTTCCAGTTCTCTTAAATAAACATCATTGTTTTGTTGTTCACAACATCTGCCTCACGTGTGCCTCTGTGGGTGAAGTTTTAAAAGCAGTTTCCTGCAACAATCAAGAGTCTATGGTGCCAGCGTATAATTTAAAGAACAATCTTTTAGTGTTACCTCAGAACACAAGCCTGAGTGCTAATTCCAAAGATATTTCAAGTAAGCCAAGTGCTTATCAGTGCTTTAAAGTTTGGTGGTAGCCAGAGGGTTTTCAAAAGGGTTTTTCGGCCAGAAGAAAGCTCCAGCTTTCCTCACAGCTTTTTGTGTTTTGGCTTTTAATTAAGAGAAGCCACATTCATTGCTAAGTGTTCTGCTTTTAGGGACTTTGTTCCGGAATAAAGCCTCGACTCTGTTATACTGAGCCAAAGCCAACAGGGAAGCTGTTCCAGGAGTTGCACCTGGAGCTCCACTTTGAGGGATGCGATTGTGTGCCCCTCTGTCCCCTGAGAGTGGGGTGGCCCCTCTTGTTGCGCTCACCTCGGAAGCAGCCACGGGTGAAGTTGGCCAGGGCGCAGGCCTCCCCCGGGGCGCATCCAGCCACCTGGCACTCGAGGGTCCCCGTGTTGCGGCAGACACAGTGCTGGGAGCAGTCCTCCGTCCAAAAGCTGTCGTTGATCTGGGAAGGGAAGGAGGGGTCAAGGCAGAAGAGGTGCGGTCAAGGCAGGCTCATTTCGGTCCCTGGTGTTAGCATTTCAATCCTCATCCCCATCATCCTGCTTTGATCTCTTGATTGAGACACAAAGCAGCTCACCCTGCCTTCAACACCTACCAGGAATCCAAAAACAATCGTAAAACAGTGTTTTGGAAAAAAAATACATCTAAAAAGGGGAATTCACCAAAAGAAATAAGAAAGGCAAAACCCAATAGGTAATAAGAAAAAGTAGTCAATACATAAAAGCCCAACCCAACTGGTTAGGAGTAGAACACTTCAACGGTAATATTCCAGATAATCCAAAAGGAAGAACCAGAATCATAACATGAGCATAAATCCAAGAAAACAAGAATCAAAACATGATCATGAATCTAAAACCAAGGCTGTAAGAACTTCTCAAAGCATGACTCAAAACTCCCGAGATCTTAGACTAAAAGCGTTAATGGAAGCAGGGCTTGAGATCCTCACTGTTTAGCAGCGTTGCCTGATCTGAATTCTCAAAGAGACACTTTTCTGATTTAAGGACCACAAAACATGAAGTCATTTCTGTGCCTTTGGCTCCCTTGCCTGTGAGACTTTTTCTGCTCTTCCTTCTCCCGGAGACTTTGTGATTTTCTGAGCTTGCTGGATTCCTCCCTAAGATTTATTTATTATTTGATTTATTTACCATATTTATATACTGCCCCTCTCAGCCCAGAGGAGACTCGGAGCAGTTTACAAGTAACAATGATTCGATGCCTCAACGGTCATAACAATTAAAAAGTAAAACAATCATTAGGTAAAGGTAAAGGTTTCCCCTTGACATTAAGTCCAGTCATGTCTGACTCTGGGGTGTGGTGCTCATCTCCATTTCTAAGCCGAAGAGCCAGCGTTGTCCAGAGACACCTCCAAGGTCATGTGGCCGGCATGACTGCATGGAGTGCCGTTACCTTCCCTTTGCCCCCTCACCTGGTAGTACTGGTCGTTCCTGGTGCAGCCACACTGGTTGTAGGGCACGCTGTCCAGGCCACTGAGGACGTAGCCAGTGTTGCTAGCGCAGCCCTCCATACACGGGGACTCGCAGTCGGAGGGAGCGGCCATGTTGGCACAGCTGGCGGGACAGGCGGTCATGCAAGGCTGGTACGTTGTGTGCGGAGGGCAGGACACCTCTGCGGGGATGGGAGGAGGGGATATTGATTGGTATTGAAAGGCAGCAGGCATGGGCAAACCTTAGCCCTCCCTCCATTTGTTTTGGATTCGCAGCTCCCACAACGTAGGTATGCAGATGATCCCTTGATGGAGCTCCCAAGAGGACAAAGACATGGGCCAACTTCGGCCCTCCCTCCATATGTTTTGAACTCCCAAAACATCTGGATGATCCCTTGGTTGAGGTTCCAAGAGGACAAAGACATGGGCCAACTTCGGCCCTCCCTCCATATGTTTTGAACTCCCAAAACATCTGGATGATCCCTTGGTTGAGGTTCCAAGAGGACAAAGGCATGGGCCAACTTTGGCCCTCCCTCCAGGTGTTTTGGACTTCCAAAACATCTGGATGATCCGTTGATTGAGGTTCCAAGAGGACAAAGGCATGGGCCAACTTTGGCCCTCCCTCCAGATGTTTTGGACTTGCAACTCACACAATGTGGGTATGCAGACGATCCCTTGATGGAGCTTCCAAGAGGACAAAGGCATGGGCCAACTTCGGACCTCCCTTCAGATGTTTTGGACTTCCAAAACATCTGGATGATCCCTTGATGGAGCTTCCAAGAGGACAAAGACATGGGCCAACTTTGGCCCTCCCTCCAGGTGTTTTGGACTTCCAAAACATCTGGATGATCCCTTGATTGAGGTTCCAAGAGGACAAAGGCATGGGCTAGCTTTGGCCCTCCCTCCAGGTGTTTTGGACTCCCAAAACATCTGGATGATCCCTTGGTTGAGGTTCCAAGAGGACAAAGGCATGGGCTAACTTTGGCCCTCCCTCCTGATGTTTTGGACTCCCAAAACATCTGGATGATCCCATGATTGAGGTTCCAAGAGTACAAAGGCATGGGCCAACTTTGGCCCTCCCTCCAGGTGTTTTGGACTTCCAAAACATCTGGATGATCCCTTGATTGAGGTTCCAAGAGGACAAAGGCATGGGCCCACTTCGGCCCTCCCTCCAGATGTTTTGGACTCCCAAAACATCTGGATGATCCCTTGGTTGAGGTTCCAAGAGGACAAAGGCATGGGCTAACTTTGGCCCCCCCTCCTGATGTTTTGGACTCCCAAAACATCTGGATAATCCCTTGGTTGAGGTTCCAAGAGGACAAAGGCATGGGCCCACTTCGGCCCTCCCTCCAGATGTTTTGGACTCCCAAAACATCTGGATGATCCCTTGGTTGAGGTTCCAAGAGGACAAAGGCATGGGCCAACTTTGGCCCTCCCTCCGGATGTTTTGGACTTCCAAAACATCTGGATGATCCCTTGATTGAGGTTCCAAGAGGACAAAGGCACGGGCCCTCTTCGGCCCTCCCTCCAGATGTTTTGGACTCCCAAAACATCTGGATGATCCCTTGGTTGAGGTTCCAAGAGGACAAAGGCATGGGCCAACTTTGGCCCTCCCTCCAGATGTTTTGGACTCCCAAAACATCTGGATGATCCCTTGATGGAGCTTCCAAGAGGACAAAGGCATGGGCCAACTTTGGCCCTCCCTCCAGGTGTTTTGGACTTCAACTCTCACAATTCCTAACAGCCTACCGGCTGTTAGGAATTGTAGGAGTTGAAGTCCAAAACACCTGGAGGGAAGGCCAAAGTTGGCCCATGCCTGCAATAACATCAAAAATAATTTTTTCCAAGGCCTAAGTGCCATCCCTGTATGGAGGGGAGTGGGGCACACACAATGTTGTTATCATACTAATGCAGCAAGGAAACCAGAGCCATCATGACCCCTAAATGCCGTTGCTCTCCCACCCACTCCAGAGAGAGAAGGATTCCTTACCGCATCCCGTTTGCCGCCTCCAGGTCTCCAAGGGCACCCTTTCCTCCTGGCAGAGCTGGGCATAGGCCTCGTAGTCTTGGCACAGAAGCTCCGTGTCGTTGAACAATGCGCAGAGGTCATAGACGCAACTCCTAGACGGAAAAACAGAGAGAGAGAGAGAGAGAGAGAGAAAGGAAGGAAGAAAGGTGTCAGAGGATGGCAGACCTCCATTAACAAAGGCTGTGGTAGGGAGGTTCCTTGGTATGACTGCTACCTTGGATGAAGCTCATCCTCTGTCAAGCTGGACTTGGATGAAGCTCATCCTCTGTCAAACTGTCAGTATATGGTTCTATATGATGTGAAAATTGCTTATAGTTTATACTGTGAGGTTTAGTAATGCAATAGTTAATACATGGGAACGGCTGGTGATGCAGCAGGTTAAACTGCTGAGCTGCTGGACTTGCTGACCGAAAGGTCGCAGGTTCGAATCCGGGGATTCATAACAGGAGCAAAATGACAGTTATGAAGTAGCAACAAATATAATTTTATGGTTGGGGGTCACTACAACATGAGAGGTCGCGGCATTAGGTAGGTTGAAAAAAACTGACCTAAGCAATTTGAGAATAAGCTGTGAGCTGTGAGTAGAGAAATTAGGCACCGCTTAAGCGGGGTGGTATTTTGGTACCATGAGAGAAATACCAGAAAATGCTGGTAAACAAAGGAAGGAGGAAGTCTGTGAATAAGGCTCTTTATCATAGAGGATGGAGCAACATCACCCCCTTGTGGCCAGAATCGAGCACAACCTCCAGGATGCCGAAACTGACCTAAACAATTTGAGAACAGCTGTGAGCTGTGAGTAGAGAAATTAGGTAACACTTAAGTGGGATGGTATTTTGGCACCATGAGAGAATTACCAGAAAATTCTGGTGATCAAAGGAAGGAGGAAGTCTGTGAATAAGGGTTTTTATCATAGAGGATGGAGCAACATCACCCCCTTGTGGCCAGAATCGAGCACAACCTCCAGGATGCCGAAACTGACCTAAGCAATTTGAGAACAGCTGTAAGCTGTGAGTAGAGAAATTAGGCACCGCTTAAGCGGGGTGGTATTTTGGCACCATGAGTGAAATACCAGAAAATGCTGGTGATCAAAGGAAGGAGGAAGTCTGTGAATAAGGGTTTTTATCATAGAGGATGGAGCAACATCACCCCCTTGTGGCCAGAATCGAGCACAACCTCCAGGATGCCGAAACTGACCTAAGCAATTTGAGAACAGCTGTGAGCTGTGAGTAGAGAAATTAGGCACCGCTTAAGCGGGGTGGTATTTTGGCACCATGAGAGAAATACCAGAAAATGCTGGTAATCAAAGGAAGGAGGAAGTCTGTGAATAAGGGTTTTTATCATAGAGGATGGAGCAACACCACCCCCTTGTGGCCAGAATCAAGCACAACCTCCAGGATGCCGAAGTGTCGACATAATACTTCTACCTGTTGTCTGTCCTGTCTGTTTAACGGCACTGCATGTGTTCTGTGAACTGCATTTGATGAAGGCATGATGAAAATACATGATACGCATATTGGAAAATATATATTGGATGTAACCATATTAGAAATAGGAGTTAGAAAATATATGAAATCACAAAGGGAAATGTATGTATGCATGAACTTCACTTGGAACATATTCTCTTCTTAAAAAGCTGCAAAATTAGATGCCTCAAGAGAGGCCGGGGTCTAGGAAAGGAATGTCAAGAGGCCTCTGGCAAATTTCAAGAGACTCTTTCCATTTTGGTACCAGGCGAAGCTTATCGTAAGATCAATGAGCTGGCCATCAAGAGGCTTCAGGAAGAACTTATCTCAAGATGGATGGAAACTCTTGCTATCAGTAGCTTAGAGGACACTCTAGCGCAGTGTTTCTCAACCTGGGGGTCGGGACCCCTGAGGGGGTCGCGAGGGGGTATCAGAGGGGTCACCAAAGACCATAAGAAAACACAGCATTTTCTGATGGTTATGAGAATTCCATGTGGGAAGTTTGAGCCAATTCTATCATTGGTGGAGTTCAGAATGTTCTTTGATTGTAATGAACTATAAATCCCAGCAACTACAGCTCCCAAATGTCAAGATCTTTTTTCCTCAGACTCCACCAGTGTTCACATTTGCGCATATTGAGTATTTGTGCCAAGTTTGGTCCAGATCCACCATTGTGTGAGTCCACAGTGCTCTCTGGATATAGGTGAACTACAACTCCCAAACTCAAGGTCAATGCCCATCAAACCCTTCCAGAGTTTTCCATTGGTCATGGGAGCCAAGTTTGGTTCAATTCCATCACTGGTGGAGTTCAGAATGCTCTTTGATTATAAGTGAACTATAAATCTCAGCAACTACAACTCCCAAATTACAAAATCAATCCTCCCCCCAACCCCACTAGCATTCACATTTGGGTGTATTGGGTGTTTGTGCCCAGTTTGGTCCAGTGAATGAAAATGCATCCTGCATATCAGATATTTACATTATGATTTATAACAGTAGGAAAATGACTGTTATGAAGTAGAAACGAAAACAATATTATGGTTGGGGGTCACCACAACATGAGGGACTGGATTAAGGGGTCACGGCATTAGGAAGGTTGAGAACCACTGCTCTAGCGCGATGGTCCTCATTAATAGCAGCTCCTTAGATAAAGGTGCTTAAATGAAGATTGACAGGTGTTGAAGTTAAAATATGCCATTGAAGTCAATGTAAAAGTAGAATTTTGTGACGCACATTGTGATGCCTGTATGATGCATGCATATTATTTTAAAGGGTATATAAACCAAGGTGTTTCTTTGTTCAGGACCCTGTCTTCTGGACTACCAGCAGAGTCCATATCTGGTTGGTGCCAACCGAGAATAAACCGTACTTTTACAGGCCTCAGGAACTCTCTTTGTCTCTTTTCCTCAAACCTTCTTCCTGACATTTCACCCTGAGTGACCTTTGGGGTGAGAAGGGTGGAATATACAGACGTTTTTTATATATTTCTAATAGTTGTGTATGGATTTTATAATGTTGTTTTATTGTTTTTAATTGTATACTATGAACTGTTCCGGCATCGAATTGCTGCTGCCTTGAGTCGCCTTCGGGATGAGAAAGGCGGGATAGGAATATTGTAAATACATAAATCAGTGTTTCTCAACCTTCCTAATGCCGCGACCCCTTAATACTGTTCCTCATGTTTTGGTGACCCCCAATCATAAAATTATTTTCATTGCTACATCAGAACTGTAATTTTGCTCCTGTTATGAATCGTAATGCAAATATCTGATATGCTGGATGTATTTTCATTCACTGGACCAAATTTGACACAAATACCCAATATGCCCAATTTTGAATACTGATGGGGTTGGGGGAGGTTGATGTTGTCATTTGGGAGTTGTAGTTGCTGGGATTTATAGTTCACCTACAATCAAGGAGCATTCTGAACTCCACCAAGGATGGAATTGAACCAAACTTGGCATGCAGACCTCCCATGACCAACAGAAATTACTGGAAGGGTTTGGTGGACATTGACCTTGAGTTTGGGAGTTGTAGTTCATCAACATCCAGAGAGCACTGTGGACTCAACATTGACCAAACTTGGCATGAGTATTCCATACGCCCAAATATGAACACAGATGGAGTTTGGGGAAAATAGACCTTGCCCTCTGGGAGTTGTGGTTGCTGGGATGTATAGTTCACCTAGAGTCAAAAAGCATCCTGAACCCCACCAACAATAGAATTGGGCCAAACTTCTTACACAGAACCCTCATGACCAACAGAAAATACTGTGTTTTCTGATGGTCTTTGGCGACCCCTCCGACACCCACTCACGACCCCCAGAGGGGTCCCGACCCCCAGGTTGAGAAACACTGTTCTAGAGGCATTCTCTCCTGACATTTTGCCTGCATCTATGGCAAGCATCCTCAGATGGAGTGATGTCTGTTGGAAGTAGGAAAATGGGTTTATATATCTGTGGAATGACCAGGGTGGGGCAAAGGACTCTTGTCTGCTGGAGCTAGGTGTGACCCCCTCAGGGGTCCCAATCCCCAGGTTGAGAAACCGTGACATGAATAATATAAATGCTGTAAATAAATATTATTTCCGTACTAATTCTGCCTCTGGTACCAATACTCTAGTCAGTCCTGCAGAGGATTCTGGGAATCAAAAGTCCCGCAAAAAAGCAAAACATTCGAGATCTGTGTCTGTGCGTGGCCCCTTGCCTGCAGACAAGCCTTCCTTCTGGTTAGCCCAAGGTTGCATCCTCCTTCCTTCCATACTCACTCTTGGAAGGTGTCTGGCGAAACCTTGCTGTGGCAGGCGGAGAAAGGCCCCACTGGGTCGGACAGGGCCCCACACATGTCCGTCCCATTCACAAACATCAGCTGCTCCGAGCTGCAGGTGATGTCGAACCCTGTCTCCACGTCATCGTCTTCGGACGGCTCCTCGCGCCTTGAAAAGGGGAAACAAAGGAGAGGAGGCGTTGCTGGGATTCGCACACAGGACAGGGCAAGGCGGAGGAGGCAGATGTGGGCAGCCAAGCCATGGCCAAAGCTTCATGTGGGGACCAGTCCCTTCAGAGCCAGAGGGGGCAAAGTATGGCCCTGGGGACAAGAGCCCCCTTGCTCCACTCCCACCATTCTGCTGAAAGGTCTTCTCACATTTGGAGGGAATGGTGGGAGAATCAAAGAATCCTTGAGTTGGAAGAGACCTGGTGGTCCATCATCCAGTCCAACCCCATTCTGCCAAGAAGCAGGAAAATTGCATTCAAAGCAACCCCAACAGATGGCCATCCAGCCTCTGCTTCAAAGCCTCTACAGAAGGAGCCTCTACCACACTCTGGGGCAGAGAGTTCCACTGCTGAACAACTCTCACAGTCAGGAAGTTCTTCCTCATGTTCAGGTGGAATCTCCTTTCTTGTAGTTTGAAGCCATTGCTCCATTGCGTCCTAGTCTCCAGGGCAGCCGAAAGGAAGCTTGCTCCCTCCTCCAACTAGGACTTCTCCTCACTTCACCATCATGTTTCATCTCAGCCTTCTCCTCTGCAGGCTAAATACGCCCAGCTCTTTAAGCCGCTCCTCATAGGGCTTGTTCTCCAGACCCTTGATCATTTTAGTCACCCTCCTCTGGACACATTCCAGCTTGTCAACATCTTTCTTGAATTGTGGTGCCCAGAACTGGACACGATATTCCAGGTGTGGTCTAACCAAAGCGGAATAGAGAATGGGGAGCATGACTGCCCTAGATCTAGACACTAGGCTCCCATTGATGCAGGCCAAAATCCCATTGGCTTTTTAAGCCAATAGTTGGTATTATTATTATTATTATTATTATTATCATCATCATCATCATCATCATCATCCCACTTTGTTCTCTTAATGAGACTTCTCAGTGGCTGTGTAGAGATGATATTAAATGTATTGTCGAAGGCTTTCATGGCTGGAATCACTGGGTTGTTGTAGGTTGTTTCAGGCTATATGGCCATGTTCTAAAGTCATTTTCTCCTGACGTTTCACCTGCATCTATGGCAAACATCCTCAGAGGTAGTGAGGTCTGTTGGAACTAGGAAAAATGGTGTATATATTTGTGGAATGACCAGGGTGAGACAAAAGACTCTTGTTTGCTGAAGCTATGTGTGAATGCTTCAACTGAACACCTTAATTAGCATTTGATTGCCTGGCAGTGCCTGGACCAATCTTTGAGAACACAGAAATGTTGGATCACTCCAACAACCACCATATCAGACTACACAGAGAAGCCATTGAAATCCACAAGAAGCATGTGAACAATTTCAACAGAAAGGAGGAAACCATGAAAGTGAACAAAATCTGGCTACCAGTATTTAAAAAACTCTAAAATTAGAACAGCAAAACAACAGAGAGGAAACAATCTGGGACATCTAATTACCTCTCAACAAAAGATTGCTCCAGGCACTGCCAGGCAAACAAATACTAATCAAGGTGTTCAGTTGAAACATTCACACCTAGCTCCAGCAGACAAGGGTTCTTTGTCCCACCCTGGTCTTTTCACATATATATAAACCCTTTTTCCTGGTTCCAACAGACCTCACTACCTCTGAGGATGCTTGCCAGAGATGCAGGCAAAACGTCAGGAGAAAATGCCTCTAGAACATGGCCATATAGCCCGAAAAAACCTACAACAACCCGATGATATTAAACTTTGGTCACTTCCACTCTTTTGCCCTCTCATCAGCCTGAAATGGGCCACAAAGTGGAAATGTGATCAAAACATTTGGGGAGTCCCTGAACCCACTTACCCCATTCCCCACATTTGGAAGTTAGGAGGGGTATCTCCTGTTTGATGCTAAAGAGAGACCCATTCCCCAAACAGGAGGGGACTTTGGGACCACGTGCCTGCCCTACTTCCCTGCCCCGCTTTTCAGAAAACCTCTAGGAAAGTGATTTTCAACCACTGGTGTTCTAGTTATTTGGGACTGCATCTCCCAGAAGCCCAGGCCAAGCCTGAGTAGTGGTCAGGGACTATGGGAGCAAAAGTCCGAAACACTCAGAGGACTACAGTCTGAGGACCAAGACTCCAGAATGGCCAGGTGGGTGCACCCCACCGTAAACAAACATACACACGGGGTGGGGGGCTGACCTGTCCCGAGTGCGGATGCCGGCCTTCATCTCCCTTTGGACGGAGACCTGCCAGCTGTTGCCGAAGGTGTTGAGGCTCCGGGTCCAGGTTCCGTCAGGCCTCATGTATTCGTTGTTCCGCCGTCCGTCATAATTGCCGCAGAGGCCACCCACGCTATTCTGATAGGTGCTGGGAAGAGTGATCTCTGGGTAGAAGAAAGAAAGAAAGAAACAGATCAATTGATTGATTGATTGATTGATTGATCGATCGATAGATGGATAAATACAAGCCCACCCAACTGGGACATTTTTAGGTACTAAGAGGTGGTCCCGTAAGAGCCTCCACCGTCTCCGGAGCTGCTGAGAAGGAGGGCAGTTTGGGGGTTTGATGATTGCCTCCTCATTCCCTAAATAGGGCAGACCCCCTCCACACCCCTCTGACCCCCAAAAGTGTGAGCCTTACCAGCAAAATCCCTGCCGTCGAAGGAGACCGCGAGCCCAAAGTCGGTCTGCAGGAGGATCCTCAGCCCCCGCTGGGAGATCCGGAGCGCCCCGTCCGGAGTGGCAAAGGGGGGAGTGACCGCCAGGCCGTTCACCTGCCAGGGAGGGGTATTCCCATGGTTATTTAGACCCCGATTTCTCCTCTTATGCAAGACTCAAAGCTTCACATAGTCGCTTTTTACACATTCACGCTGTAGCTTGACACATGAGGCCTTCAACCTGAAGGCTCACATACTGAGGCATACTAACTCTGAAGCCTACCTCACACTGAGGCTCACATGAGTCACCTTCGGGCTGAGAACAGCGGTATATAAGTAAGGTAAATAAATAAATAAATAAACCTGGGGCTTCTTTCACTGAAGCCTCACACACTGAGGCATATTAACTCTGAGGCCTACCTCACACTGAGGCTTACTAACACTGAGGTTTACCTCACACTGAGGCCTCTCTCAGACTGAGACCTCTCTTAGACTAAAGCCTCTTCATACTGAGGGCAACTAACACTGAGGTGTTCTAAGCAAGAGGAGACTGCGAGCCCAAAGTTGGTCTGCAGGAGGATCCTCAGACCCTGCTGGGAGATCCGGAGCGCCCCGTCCGGAGTGGCAAAGGGGGGGAGTGACCGCCAGGCCGTTCACCTGCCTTGGAGGGTTATTCCCATGCTTATTTAGACCTCACTTTCTCCTCTTATGCAAAACTCAAAGCTTCACATAGTCACTTTTTACACATTCACGCTGGAGCTTGACACATGAGGCCTTCAACCTGGGGCTTCTTTCACTGAAGCCTCACACACTGAGGCATACTAACTCTGAAGCCTACTTCACACTGAGGCCTACTAACACTGAGGTTTAACTCATACTGAGGCCTCTCTCAGACTGAGACCTCTCTTAGACTGAAGCCTCTTCATACTGAGGGCAACTAACACTGAGGTGTTCTAAGCAACAGGAGACCGCGAGCTCAAAGTCGGTCTACAGGAGGATCCTCAGGCCCCGCTGGGAGATCCAGAGCGCCCGGTCCGGAGTGGCAAAGGGGGGAGTGACCGCCAGGCCATTCCCCTGCCAGGGAGGGGTATTCCCATAGTTATTTAGACACCACTTTATCCTCTTATGCAAAACTCAAAACTTCACATAGTTGCTTTTTGCACATTCATGCTGGAGCTTGACACATGAGGCCTTCAACCTGGGGCTTCTTTCACTGAAGCCTCACACACTGAGGCATACTAACTCTGAAGCCAACCTCACACTGAGGCTTACTAACACTGAGGTTTACCTCACACTGAGGCCTCTCTCAGACTGAAGCCTCTTCATACTGAGGGCAACTAACACTGAGGTGTTCTAAGCAACAGGAGACCGCGAGCTCAAAGTCGGTCTGCAGGAGGATCCTCAGGCCCCCCTGGGAGATCCGGAGCGCCCCGTCCGGAGTGGCAAAGGGGGGAATGACCGCCAGGCTGTTCACCTGCCAGGGAAGGGTATTCCCATGTTTATTTAGACCCCACTTTCTCCTCTTATGCAAGACTCAAAGTGGGTCACAACACTCAAAAAGATTAGATTTTTTAAAAAGCCATGGGCAAACTATGGCTGTTCCTTCAGGTGTTTTGGACCAACTCCCACCATTCCCAGCAATTGCTGGAGTTAAAGTCCAAAACAACTGGAGGGCCAAAGTTTGCCCATGCCTGTTCTAGGGGCTTCATATACAGTATATAAATATATATTCTGGCAAACAGGTGGCAGGACATAATCACATCTTCTTGTCAGAAATATTAAACATTAACTAGGTATTTTTAATTACAAAAATGTGAGTTACATCCTGAAAGGGTTAAATGGATGCAATTACTCAGCAAAAGCTGCAGTTATATATAAGCAGGTGTGCCTGTTGCTTAGAACACCTCAGTGTTAGTTGCCCTCCTACTTGACAGATGCAACTGTCTTTCGGGTCGCAAAGGTCGACAACAAGCTACACAATTGGTTGGAAGCTCATTCTGACCTGGACTGGCTTCGAACTCATGACCTTGTGGTCAGAAGTGATCTTAATGCAGCTGACACTCAGACAGCCACGCCACAGTCCTGGTAAATTTAACAAATTTACGACGTCATAAAACTCTCCAGCAGCTGTGCAAAAGAATGAGGAAGTACTCCATTGGTATCACAAGTGGACGGTGAAGCGACAGCTCCCCCAGTTGCCGGAATTCAAAACATACCCTCAGAAGCTGGAAAGTTAAATAGCCTCTATATGTCTATCTATATATGCTGTGTGACTATGGCATTGAATGTTTGCCATGTCTATGTGCATTGTGATCTGCCCTGAGTCCCCTGCGGGGTGAGAAGGGCGGAATATAAATACTTTAAATAAATAAATACATAAATAAGGCGGGGCAGGTCCAAAAATAAGTTGGGAAACACTGGTCAAGTGAATGGGGAAAGGTTCCTCACTAAAACACAGATCAAATCCACTGCCATTTCATTCCCTCCAAACAGACCGGACGCTTCTCAACGGTGTGGGTTTCAGAATGAAAGGGTCTTTGAGTGAAATTAGCAATAGCTAAGCACGGGGCTTTGAATGAAATTAGCAACAAAAGAGAAATGTACCCCTTCTCTGTAGAAAAGGAGCAGAACGGAGGAAAATGTTTTAAAAACAAGAGGTGACATGTAGAGGTCGAGCTTACATAGGAAGTTGGCTTGTGGTTAAGTCTGCAGGTGCAAGAAGGTACTTTCCATCAAAAGGTCAAGGCAGGAGGGCTGGAAAGTGAGTACTTTCCATGACCAAAAACCCCTTGAATTGCTTGAGTATAAAGGTATGTAGAGGTCATACACAGTTCGAGCTTACATAGTAAGTTGGTTTGTGGTTAAGCGCAAAGTCTGCAGGTGCAAGAAGGTACTTTCCATCAAAAGGTCAAGGCAGGAGGGCTGGAAAGTGAGTACTTTCCATGACCAAAAAACCCTTTAATTGCTTGAGTATAAAGGTATGTAGAGGTCATACACAGGTCGAGCTTACATAGTAAGTTGGTTTGTGGTTAAGCGCAAAGTCTGCAGGTGCAAGAAGGTACTTATTATTATTTATTATTATTAACTTTATTTGTACCCTGCTAGCATCTCCCGAAGGACTCGATGCGGCTTACAAAGGCCAAGGCCACAAAACACAACACAGACAATATAACACCAAAAGCAAAATTAAAAACAGTTAAAGCAATATTAACGACATGCAATAGACAGTATATCAAGACACAATAAAAACTGGGCCGGGCCAGAGTAATGGGTACAGGATTAAAAGTGCTGATGTGGCAGGTGGTATATGAGGATTATAGGGCAAGTGCAGTGTGCGGTGTGCAATAATCTTAGTTCTACTAAAAGTGCTTCGAGGACTTGTTATTGGAGATTTCCTATTCTGGAAAGGCACATCAGAACAGCCAGGTCTTCAAGTTCTTTCTAAAGACTGCCAATGTAGGGGCCTGTCTAAGATCTTGGGGGAGGGTGTTCCAGAGTCGGGGGGCCACCACAGAAAAGGCCCTGTCTCGTGTCCCCACCAGCCGCGCTTTCCATCAAAAGGTCAAGGGAGGAGGGTTGGAAAGAGAGTACTTTCCATGACCAAAAAAACCCTTGTATTACTTGAGTATAAAGATCAGCAAAAACAGAGGAGGGCGCGGCAGTCTGTGGAAGCGCTTACAGAAGTGGTCTGTTCGCCTCATGCTGACCAGCTTGGATAAACAGTGGCTTGCCTGAACCTACTGGACTCTGTGGATTTCTTAGAAAAGGGACCCCACACCTTAAACCCGTGATCCCTTACAAGAAGAGGCAGGGCCGTGTTTTGTCTTTCGGCAGGGTTCTGGGCGTATCGCTTACCACCAGTTTGCGCCGCTGCATGAAGGTGATGCTGTAGTCGTAGACGGAGACGTAGACCTCGCGCAGGAAGGAGAAGCGGTGGAAGGGGAAGCGGCGCCGGTTCCGTCCGGCCACCGAGAAAGGCACCAGCACCGATGGAAGGCCCGGGAGGGTCCGGCTCAAGGTGTAGGTGGAGCGGCCCTGGAAGTGGTGCACAAAGCGGTCGAAGGTGCGGTAGTGGGGGTCACCGGAGATCACGCACTGGTGGAAGTCTGGGCAAAAGAAGGAGGAGGAGGAAGGAGGTACAACTTAAGGAATTCATTCGGCCAGGCATGGTCCAACTTTGGCCCTCCTCCAGGTGTTTTGGACTTCAACTCCCACAATTCCTAACAGCCTGCTCTAGGTAAAAATGCAATCACATTCATTGGGGTTAGGGGTGCAAAAGTGGGGGGAAATAATAAAAAAGCTTTATTTTGCTGAGAGATCTCTCTAGGAAGCTCTCGGTCCTCAACTTCCACTGCACTGTTGGAACTAAAGATCTCTAGAGTGAACATTTTCAACCAAATATGCAAAAGCCAAACCCACAAAAGTGGAGGGAGTATTATTTTCGGCACAGGAGTATCATTTCTGCACAGAAAATTCTGCCGTCGGAAACTTTTTCTGTGCCAAATCTGCACGAAATATGTGTTGTCGAAGGCTTTCACGGCTGGAATCACTGGGTTGTTGTGGGTTTTCTGGCCATGTTCTAGAAGCATTCTCTCCTGACGTTTCGCCCACATCTACGGCAAGCATCCTCAGAGGTTGTGAGGTCGGAATAGGCACGAAATATGTTTGCATAGAAGGCGACACAGGTGCAGTTTGATGAGGAGAGAGAGGGCAATTGGGGTCTTTGTGGTCTGGGACCCCTGCTTGTCTTTCTGGCCAATGGGAAGCCCTGCCCCAGACTGACCTCCAGGCTTGCAGAAGCGCTGCCCGGTGCTGCTGAGGGCACAGGTGGACCCGGGGAGGCACTCGAAGGCTCGGCAGGAGATCTCCCCGCTCCCCAGGCAGGTGCAGTGCTCACGGCAGTTGGGGGTCACCCAGGTGTCTCCAGGCTGGAAAAGGAGAAGAGAGGCCTATCTATCAGGACCCACGCGTCATGCCTGCACCCCCTGACCCTTGATTTAATTGACTGGGTTGTGGTGCAGCTGGTTGGGAGTCATCTGCATTAAAATCACTACTGACCGAAAGGTCATGAGTTCGAAGCCAGCCCAAGTCGGAGAAAGCTCCTGACCATTTATCTAGCTTGCTGTCGACCTTTGCAGCCCGAAAGACAGTTGCGTCTGTCAAGTAGGAAATGTAGGTACCACTTATGAGGAGGAGGCTAATTTAAATAATTTACAATGCCATAAAAATCTCCAGCAGCATGCAAAAGAATGAGGAAGAACTCCATCAGTGTCATGAGTGGATGGTAAAGCAACGGCTCCTCCGGTGGCTGGAATTTGAGCATACCCTCATGAAAGCTGGAAAGTTAAATAGCCTCTGTGTGTCAGTCTATATATGTTGTGTGTCTATGGTATTGAATGTTTGCCATGAACTTTAAGAACTTTAAAGACCTGATCTTGGTCTCGCCTTCGTCACAAGTACGTTTGGCGGAGATGAGAGACAGAGCCTTCTCAGTGGTGGCCCCTCGGCTATGAAACGCCCTGCCCAGGGAGATCAGATCTGCTCCCTCCCTGTGTTTTCTGATGGTCTTTGGCAACCCCTCTGACACCCCCTCGTGATGCCCACAGGGGTCCCGACCCCCAGGTTGAGAAGCACTGACTTCTCAACCTGGGGCTGGACTGGATGGCCCTGGCGTCCGTTCCAACCTGAGCAGTGCCCCCCTGCCCTATGGGGCTGCCCCCGACTTACGCTGTGGTACTCATGCTGGCTGTCCAGGCACCCGCAGTCACGCGCAGAGACACAGGTGTCATCGCTGAGCACGTAGCCCCGGTCACAGGTGCATCCCTCCACGCAGGTGGTGCGGCTCTGGCAGGCGGCCGGCGCATAGAGGTTGCAGCAGGTGGCCGGGCAGGGAGAGGCGCACTCGGTGTAATGGCTGTGCGGAGGGCAAGGCAGAGCTGGAGGGAAGGAAGGCAGAGCAGAAGGGGCAGGTATTAGGGCAGGCATGAGCAAACTTTGACCCTCCCAGGTGTTTTGGATTTTAACTCCCACAATTCCTAACAGCCAAATATTTTAATGCTTAATGTAAGTACCGCACAATTAAACAGGAAAGAACACTTTCAAACCAGGAACAGGACTTTTTTGAAATTTTGTTACATAATGTAATGCAACATCCGGCATCCCCCACCTGTCATGGTCCGAACTCAAAAATGGAAAACGGAATGTTGGTGGGCAGGAAAAGAGATTGAAAGATGGGCTCAAAGACACTGAGAACTGGGAAGCCCTGGCCCTTGAGCGCTCCAGCTAGAGGTCAGCTGTGACCAGCAGTGCTGCAGAATTTGAAGAGGCACAAATGGAGGGTGAAAGAGAGAAACGTGCCAAGAGGAAGGTGCGTCAAGCCAAGCCTGACTGGGACCGCCTTCTACCTGGAAACCAATGCCCTCACTGTGGGAGAAGATGCAGATCAAGAATTGGGCTCCACAGTCACCTATGGACCCACCAGAATACTGATCCTGGAAGACTATCCTACCCCACCAACGAGGGATCACCTAAGTAAGTAAGTAAGTCATGGCCCATAGCTACGTGGGTTGGGAGATTCTGGACATAGAACATATTAGAAAAGACTCGCTGTGTATCCTATACTAAAATGCTCTTCATTTGCCATATTCTTCCTGTCAGGATTATTGAAAGTATGCATGTCTGTTTTTTCAATGTGTTGCTATATGATTAAGAATGGTGTTCATATGTATTCAAGATGGATTCTGTTATGTTCAATTATGTGTTGGAATTGTTGTTGTAAAAGACAGAGAGGTAGAGAGAAGAGACCTTGACAGAAGTTGGATAACGGGTTTCTCTGCCTGGGAAGAAAGAGGGAGTATCCTGCTTCCAGCCAGAAAGCCTGATAAGCAGATGTTCTGAAACTGTACTGTAGCGGTGCTTTGCAGTTCCTGATTTTGCCCACTTAGAAGTAGACGTGTATTGAGACGTACTAAGTAAACTTTATGTTATTTTGGAAACTGGAAGGCTGCAGTGTCCTGATTTGTGTCTGTGTGATCTAGTAACCTCATCCGCTGCGCATAGCACCCCAAATTTTTACTCTGACACTTCCATGATTCTTCTCCAGGTCCTTCCCACCCTCTGGGCTCCTTACGGCAGAAGGTGCTGTTCCTCCAGGAGAGTCCGGTGACCCCTTGGCTCTTGCAGGCCTCCACGTAGGACTGGACGTTGTCGCACAGGACAGAGGCCATGCCGTCGTACTCGCACAGGTCGAAGAGGCAGTTCTGGACAAAGAGCTGAGGGTTGATGACTCCGTGGCAGGGCTGGTACTTGGGCCCCAAGATCTCTCCACACAAGGCGGACAGGCGCTCCATCTCGGCCGGGGAGCAGGGGGGCTCCAGGTCCTCACGGTCATCTGGCTGGCAGCTAAAGGCAGAGCAAGACAACAAGGAGTCAGAGGGAGAAAAGGCACATGAAGAGCTGGGGCTTGGGAGCAGGTGAGCTTAGTTGTATGTATAGGTCAAGGTCAAGGTTTTCCCCTGACATTAAGTCCAGTCGTGTCCGACTCTGGGGTGTGGTGCTCATCTCCACGTCTAAGCCTGGTTACATCCCATATTTGTTGTTCATTCGTTCAGTCATCTCTGACTCTTCGTGACCTCATGGACCAGTCCACGCCAGAGCGCCCTGTCGGCCGTCACCACCCCCAGCTCCTTCAAGGTCAGTCCAGTCGCTTCAAGGATGCCATCCATCCATCTTGCCCTTGGTCGGCCCCTCTTCCTTTTGCCTTCCACTTTCCCCAGCATCATTCCCTTCTCTAGGCTTTGCTGTCTCCTCATGATGTGGCATTCAAAGGACTTCCACTTTGTCTCTAGTCTCCTTCCCGCCAATGAGCTTTAGTCGGGCTTTATTTCCTGGAGGATGGACTGGTTGGATCTTCTATAGACTACTGCAACACTCTCTACGTGGGGTTGCCTCTGAAGACTGCCCGGAAGCTACAACTAGTCCAACGTGCGGCAGGCAGATTACTAACAGGAGCAGGGTACAGGGAGCATACTACTCCGCTGTTGCGCCAGCTCCACTGGCTGCCAATCGGCTTCCGAGCACAATTCAAAGTGCTGGTGTTGACCTATAAAGCCCTAAACGACTCCGGCCCAGTTTACCTGTCCGAACGGGTTCTCCCCTACGAACCATCAAGGTTGTTAAGATCTTAAACAGAGGCTGGGTGGCCATCTGTCAGGGGTGATTTGAATGCAATATTCCTGCTTCTTGGCAGGGGGTTGGACTGGATCACAGGAGACACAATCTCATATATTAAAAGGCTTCATATGAGGTTAACAGAAAGTGGCCTTTCCAGCTGAGACTGTGTTTGGAAGTGCAGGGTTGCCTCCACAAGTGCCTTCTGCCCACTCCTCACCCGGGGTCAGCATCTCCGGGGGCTTTCCAGCTGTTCCCAAACTGGCTGTCATTGGCAGCCAGGTGTCCGTTCGGCATCAGAAGGTCATCTTGGGACTGGTTGTTGAAGTTGCCACACATGCCACACACCTGGGGAGAGAAGGGGAGGGGAGGTCAGCGTCTTTTGAGGGTCGAAGGGAGGAGCTTCCACCAAAACATTGGGAGAAGTGGGTTGTTGTCGGTTTTTTCAGGCTATATGGCCATGGTCTAGAGGCATTCTCTCCTGGCGTTTCGCCTGCATCTATGCCAAGCATCCTCAGAGGTAGTGAGGTCTGTTGGAACTAGGAAAAAGAGTTTATATATCTGTGAAATGACCAGGGTGGGACAAAGAACTCTTGTCTGCTGGAGATAGGTGTGAATGTTTCAACTGACCACCTTGATTAGCATTTGATGGCCTGACAGTGCCTGGAGCAAACTTTTGCTGAGAGGTGATTAGATGTTCTTGTTTGTTTCCTCTCTGTTGTTGTGCTGTTGTAATTTTAGAGTTTTTTTTTAATACTGGTAGCCAGATTTTGTTCCTTTTCATGGTTTCCTCTTTTCTGTTGAAATTGTCCACATGCTTATTGTGGATTTCAACGTCTTCTCTGTGTAGCCCAGTGGTTCTCAACCTGGGGTCCCCAGATGTGTTTGGCCTACAACTCCCAGAAATCCCAGCTAGTTTACCATCTGTTAGGATTTCTGGGAGTTGTAGGCCAAAAATATCTAGGGACCCCAGGTTGAGAACCACTGGTGTAGCCTGACATGGTGGTTGTGAGAGTGGTCCAGCATTTTTGTGATCTCAGATAATCTGCTGTGTCCAGGTTGGTTCATCAGGCGCTCTGCTATGGTTGACTTCTCTGGTTGAAGTAGTCTGCAGTGCCTTCCATGTTCCTTGATGCGTGTCTGGGCAATGCTGTTGCGTTTGGTGGTCCCTCTGTAGACTTCTTGTCCACAGCTGCGTGGTATACAATGGTAGACTCCTGCAGAGGTGAGAGGATCCCTCTTGTCCTTTGCTGAACGGGGCATTTGTTGGATTTCCTTGGTGGGTCTGGAGGTACTTTGTATGTTGTGTTTCCTCATCAGCTTCCCTCTGCGGTCAGTGGTTCCCTTGATGTATGGCAAGAACACTCTTCCTCTGGGTGGATCTTCGTCTTTACTCTCATGGCTTCTTCTCGGTGGTCTTGCAGCTCTTCCGATGCCTGAGGTGGAGTCTCCCTTGGCCTGGAGAGCCCAGTTGAGGGGGTTCCATTCATCTGGGAGGAGGTGGGCTTTGCAGATTCTGTTTCCACGGTCTGCCAAGGCTTTAATGGGGCTTCTTTTTTTGACTTGGGTGACCACCATGTCAGACTACACAGAGAAGCCATTGAAGTACATTGAGTCAACCAGAGAAGTCAGCCATAGCAGAGCACCTGATGAACCAACCTGGACACAGCATATTATTTGAGAACACAGAAATGCTGGACCACTCTCACAACCACCATGTCAGGCTACACAGAGAAGCCATTGAAGTACACAAGCACATGGACTATTTCAACAGAAAGGAGGAAACCATGAAAATGAACACAATCTGGCTACCAGGATTAAAAAACTCTAAAATTACAACAGCACAACAACAGAGAGGAAATAAACAAGGACATCTAATCACCTCTCAGCAAAACTTTGCTCCAGGCACTGCCAGGCCATCAAATGCTAATCAAGGTGGTCAGTTAAAACATTCACACCTAGCTCCAGCAGACAAGAGTCCTTTCTCCCATTCTGGTCATTCCACAGATATATAAACCCTTTTTCCTAGTTCCAACAGACCTCACTACCTCTGAGGATGCTTGCCATAGATGCAGGCAAAACGTCAGGAGAGAATGCCTCTAGAACATGGCGATATAGCCCGAAAAAACCTACAACAACCCAGTGATTCTGGCCATGAAAGGCTTCAACAATACATTGGGAGAAGTGTCTTTGCTCTAAGCAGGCATGGGCAAACTTTGGTCCTCCTCCAGGTGTTTTGGACTCCAACTCCCACAATTCCTAACAGCCGGTAGGCTGTTAGGAATTGTGGGAGTTGAAGTCCAAAAGACCTGGAGGGCTGAAGTTTGCCTATGTTGAACTAATGGCTTTTGGTGACTCCATGACTTCTGCAGGGTGTTCAGAGGCATTTCTGTCATCCCTTCTTCCAAACAGAGTCCACAATGATTCTCCCACCCATGGACTAACCAGGGATAACCCTGCTGAGCTTCCAAGATCAGGCAGGAAATGGTGCCTCAAAGGTGTTGAGGCCACCAGGGCCGTATGTACCTTGTCGAAGTAAGTCCCCGGGAGCTGGATCTCCAAATGATGGTTCCCATCGAACTTCATCACCAGACCAAAGTTGGTCTCCAGAATGACATAGATGCCGCTGGAGGTGATGGAGACGCCTGGGATGCGCCCCTCCACGGGGGTCCGGACCCGTTGCCCATCGATCTGCAATCAGAATTGAATAGTGAAATGATGCAAACCTCCCTGCTGGGCCGCACTGTGTTTTGAAACTGGCATGAAACCACTTTAAAGTATCACAGTCAGAAGTTGTGAGGTTTGTTAGAAACTAGGGAAGTGAGGTTTATATATCTGTGAAATAATGTCCAGGGTGGGGAAAAGAACTCCTGTCTGTTGGAGGCAGGTGTGAATGTTACAATTAGCAAGCTTGATTAGCACTGAATGGCCATGAAGCTTCACAGCCTGGCTGGTTGCTGCCTAGGGGAATCATAGAATCATAGAATCAAAGAGTTGGAAGAGACCTCATGGGCCATCCAGTCCAACCCCATTCTGCCAAGAAGCAGGAATATTGCATTCAAATCACCCCTGACAGATGGCCATCCAGCCCCTGTTTAAAAGCTTCCAAAGAAGGAGCCTCCACCACACTTCAGGGCAGAGAGTTCCACTGCTGAACGGGTCTCACAGTCAGGAAGTTCTTCCTCATGTTCAGATAGATTCTCCTCTCTTGTAGTTTGAAGCCATTGTTTCGTGTCCTAGTCTCCAGGGAAGCAGAAAACAAGTTTGCTCCCTCCTCCCTGTGGCTTCCTCTCACATATGTATACATGGCTATCAAATCCTTTGTTGGGAGGTGTTAGCTGGTCCTGATTGTTTCTTGTCTGGAATTCCTCTGTTCTTACGTGTTGCTCTTTATTTACTGTCCCAATTCTAGAGTTTTTAAATACTATAGTTTTTTGTAGAGGATTGATTGCATTGTATAGATTGTGCTGACACGCGCTGGGCCTATAGCAATTGTCTTTTAAAACAGGACGTGCTCTTTGTGCCCAGCAGGACGCCGGGGTGCCTCGGCTGAGAGGCCCTATGGATTTTCCTAAACAAAGTCTTTAGAAACTTGGAAAGTTTAACAAAGTTCTTTATTATTGCTTAGATCTTCAACAAAACACACAAATTCTTCTTAACTTGCCCACAAAGGACAGGCAGCTTGCTTCGTGAACTATTTCTTTCTTTTCCAAGGAAAACCCTCCGACCCCTCCCTGGGCAATCTGTTTTTAGGCTGGCTGGCATGAGGCCTTACACCCGGTTCCAATTTGCTTTTTGGGTACCCGAGTAAACCTTACCGGCCAAAACTTTAGAGATTTTCCAGCTGGAGACCTTTGGATCTGTAAAACTGTTTTCTTCAGAAGCTTTAGGGCTGTCTTCCTCAGAGGCTTGTAGAGCTGTGAGGCTGGAAGTTCCCCAGCCAGAGCTTTGAGAACTATTCTGTCTTCCCCAGAAGCTTTGGGACTAGTTTCCCCCAGAACTTCGTAAGAAACGGAGCTTCTCTACAGGTGGGAAAAGCTCTTACGTACTGTAACTGAGCTCCTAAACTGCAAGACTGAACTAAAAACTTTCTTTTCCCTCCCAGAACCCAGGGGAAAGGGGCTGAACTAAAGAACTTAACTATGATAGGCAGGTGGCTGGCCCTATGGCTGCCCTATTAGAAAAGCTCTCACATCCTGTAACTGAGCTTCCAAACTACATGACTGAACTAAAAACTTTCTTTTCCCTCCCAGAACCCTGGGAAAGGGGCGGAACTAAAGAACTTAAGGATGATAGGCAGGTGGCTGGCCCTATGGCTGCCCTATGGGAAAAGCTCTCACATCCTGTAACTGAGCTTCTAAACTGTAAGACTGAACTAAAAACTTTCTTTTCCCTCCAAAAACCCTGGGGAAAGGGGCGGAACTAAAGAACTTAACGATGATAGGCAGGTGGCTGGCCCTATGGCTGCCCTATGGGGAAAGCTCTCGCATCCTGTAACTGAGCAACCAAACTGTAAGACAGAACTAAATACTTTCTTTTCCCTCCCAGAACCCTGGGGAAAGGGGTGGAACTAGGCTTGGGCAATCCATGGTTCTAAATGGTTCTAAAGTACTAACAAAACTCTCAAAATTTCATAATAAATGGCAGTTCCTAATTGGTTCTGTCATAAAAATCGCCAATAATGAAATAATAATTACATTTTGAAAGTTTTGTTAGAGTTCTGAAATTTTCACCACAAGAACTTTAGTTTTGTAAGTACTTTAGAACCATTTAGAACCATGGATTGCCCAAGCCTAGGTGGAACTAAAGAATTTAAGGATGATAGGCAGGTGGCTGGCCCTATGGCTGCCCTATGGGAAAAGCTCTCACGTCCTGTAACTGAGCTTCCAAACTGCAAGACTGAACTAAAAACTTTCTTTTCCCTCCCAGACCCCTGGGGAAAGGGGCGGAACTAAAGAACTTAAGGATGATAGGCAGGTGGCTGGCCCTATGGCTGCCCTATGGGAAAAGCTCTCACGTCCTGTAACTGAGCTTCTAAACTGTAAGACTGAACTAAAAACTTTCTTTTCCCTCCAAAAACCCTGGGGAAAGGGGCGGAACTAAAGAACTTAACGATGATAGGCAGGTGGCTGGCCCTATGGCTGCAGCCTGGAAGGAACTACCCAACTGCAAAATGCATGGCCAAAACAAACACATGAATAGAAAGGAGGATATTTAGGCTTCTGGTACAGCTGTACCAGCACATAGATCCATTAGGCCCCTTCTACACAGCTGCTTAAAATCCACATGATCTGCTTTGAACTGGATTATATAGCAGACAAAATAATCCAGTTCAAATCAGATCATGTGGATTTTCTGTTTTGAGAACTTGGATTATCTGGCGGTGTAGAAGAGGCCTTAGAATCGAAGAAATGCAGTCCTTTCCTGGGGTGATATATAAACAAAAATGTTTGTTGTTGTTCTTATTCCATGCTCTACCTTTTCTTAACCAATGGCCTCTCTCTCTGCCCCAAACGAATGAATTGCATTATTACAGTCTAGTTTTTTAAAGCCCCAATTTGCACCAAGTGGCCTCTCTTTACACATCTGTATAAATAAAAATGTAATGTTCGTTTGTGGGATTAACATAACTCAAAAACCACTGGACAAATCGACACCAAATTTGGACATAAGACACCTAACAACCCAATGTATGTTCTTCACTCAAAAAATTGATTTCGTCATTTGGGTGTTGTAGTTGCTGGGATTTATAGTACACCCACAATCAAAGAGCATCCTGAACTCCACCAACGATGGAATTGAACCAATCTTGGGACACAGAACTCCCATGATCAACAGAAATCACTAGAAGGGTTTTGTGGGCATTTACCTCGAGTTTGGGAGTTGTAGTTCACCAACATCCAGAGAGCACTGTGGACTCAAAAAATGATGGATCTGGATCAAACTTGGCATGCATATTCCATATGCCCAAATGTGGACACAGATGGAGTTTGGGGGAAATAGACCTTGGCATTTGAGAGTTGTGGTTACTGGGATGTATACTTCACCTACAATCAAAGAGCTTTCTGAACGCCACCGATGACAGAATTGGGGCAAACCTCCCACACAAAACCCCCATGTCCAACAGAAAATACTTAAGGCCATCCAGTCCAACTCCCTTCACCAGGGAAAGAAAACATAATATCAGGCCTCCTGACAAAGAGCCACAGCAACGTGTGGCAGGGGACGGCTAGTAGCTTTATAAACAAGCACCTTGGAATCCCTATGGATGTCCCAGTCCTCGAACACTCTCTGCTTCATTTGGAAAAATGCTGCACTCGCAGAGCTCAGGCGGTGTTGTATTTCAGTGTCAATGTTGACTTTTGTGGAGAGGTGGCTGCCAAGGGAGCGGAAAATACTTAAGGCCATCCAGTCCAACTCCCTTCACCAGGGAAAGAAAATGTAATCAAAGCCCTCCTGACAGAGAGCCATTCAGCCATACATACATACAGATAGACAGATAGATAGATAGATAGATAGATAGATAGATAGATAGATAGATAGATAGACAGGTGATTCATACACAGAGAGAGATATAGTATCTTAGATTTGAAAGGGACCCCTAAAGAAGGACAATGATATGTTGCATGTTCCAGAGTAGGCAAACCAGACAATCTCTGCATCAACACTGACAAAGAAACAGCAAGAAGTATGGTTACCCACAAGGAGAAGGACATTACATAGATTAGAAACCAACACTTTCTCATTACTTCATTTTCCAGATTACCAGACTGGGCCACAGCAACATGTGGCAGGGGACGGCTAGTACATACATAAAGCCATTCCTTACCAGGACGCGACGGCTTTTCTGGAGGGTGACGGTGTATCCGTGTAGCTGGAGGGTGACCTGGCGCAGGTAGGAGGCCTCCGGCTGCCCCCGCTCCTCGTTCTTGGCCGTGATGGTGAAGGAGGGCAGGCGGGGGTCGCTCTGGCAGAGGGCCACCAGTGTGTAGGTGCAGGTGCCCATGAAGGAGACCATGGTCCCGTCAAAGGTGTAGTAGTGGGGGTCCCCAGCCACGTGGCAAGCCGCCACACCTGTAAGGATGGAGGAGGGGGTAGGACAAGAGTGACATTGATTGACACTGTTGCACACCAAGGCTGGAAGCACACCTTTGAACCCACGAACACTCCAAAGTTCTTTAGCAAATAAACAGTTTATTGAATAAGTGCAAGCAATATAAAAAAAGGGTGAAAAAGGCAAGTAAAGGCTTAAGTAAGAAAACAATCCCAACCGGTAGGTAAGCAAATATAATCCATAAAAGGAAACAGAGACGATTCTTAAATCCACGGCAAAATCCATGAATGCATAGTGCTTAAAACCCACAGAGGAAAATGTCCAAAGTCTCTTGAAAAGCCAAGGAACAAGGTTGCACAGATCCAATATCCACAGAAGAATTGCACAGGGAAACGTTCGCCAACAGCAACTTGAACATGAGTCTTGAGCAGAGAGTTCCATGAATCTTGACATGACATACATACAAGACTTGACCAGACACCGACGTTGCGCTCCCTGAAGGCAATGCTGTAAAAGCTCTATATTTATTCAAAAAGACCTACACAAAATGCATTCCGATTCCCTTGAGAACTCTCCTGCCAATTCCTCTTTTCCCTTATCCTGACAGACCCTCTGACTCTCCCTTGCAGGTGGCGATCTTGACAGATTTGACCCCTTCTATCAAAGGTTGATTCCTCCCGGTTGCTCGTTAGCACATTCCTTTCGCTTTCCTTATCTAGCAACCCAAGCTGGTTCCCATCGGACTGTCTGGAAACCATTCTATCTTGAGTACTAACAATCCCAGAGTCTTCCAACTCCATAGGTTCTTGTGGGTTTTTTCGGGCTATATGGCCATGTTCTAGAGGCATTTTCTCCTGACGTTTCGCCTGCATCTATGGCAAGCATCCTCAGAGGTAGTGAGGTCTTCCAACTCCCTTTGCTCTGCAGTTTGATCTGTTCCCTCATTCACAATCCCCTGAGAATCTACATTAAAAGTCCTGTCCCATCCTGTCCAAGCCCTTCAGGTGTGTCTCACCTGTGTCCTGGCAGCCCAGCAGGCCCTCCTGGGGCCGGCACTCCTGGATGGGGCTGCAGCTCCACTCCTGGCAGGTGATGTTGTTCTGGGCCCCACAGGTGCAGCGCTCGGTGCAGTTGCTGTCGGCCATCCAGCTCTCCCCGACCTGAAGAGGAGAAGGAGGGAAAAGGAGAAGTGAAGAAAGAACAAGCCACGCAGCACCTGAATGGAATCCTGGTGGCAAGGTAAGCTCGCGCCACCTGGAAACGTGTCATTACATGGTAAGACCCCCAAATCCAAGGAACCGATATCTCACATCGGAAGAAACATGGTCTCTGGAGGAATTTGCTAAATCTTCCAGGTCATTCTATGGTACTGGAAGTTACTACAGACCTGCACCGGAGGACAGAGTATTCCTCTCAATCCATAGGTCCTTCAATGTAATTCTATGAGATGCTGGGACCAGGAATAAGGTGATTGAGGCTGGATCTACACTGCCCTCTATCCCAGGTTCTGACCCCAGGTTATCTGATTTGAACTGGATTATAAGTGGCCCCTTCTACACCACCATATAAAATCCAGATTATCTGCTTTGGACTGGATTATATGGCAGTGTAGTGCCCTTTCTCTCCCGGTGGCGTCATGGGTTAAAGCGCTGAGCTGCTGAACTTGCCGACCAAAAGGTTGACAGTTTGGATCTGGGGAGTGGGATGAGCTCCCGCTGTGAGGCCCAGCTTCTGCCAACCTAGCAGTTTGAAAACATGCAAATGTGAGTAGATGAATAGGTACTGAGCGGGATGGCATGCCATATTTGGAGATGCTAGAGGGGCCCATGTCATGCCGCGTGGACAGGAGGGCTGACCAATGGAATTAGGCGTGATTGCCTCATGAACAAAGCATGCAGCCAATGAAATGGCGCATGTCATGGGAGAGCGTCCAATCAGAAGTGGCTGATGCAACCCCAAGGGTATAAAGGTTTTTAGCTGCGCCATTAGGGCGTGGCAGTTGGGCTTGGCACTATTGTTTGTGCTGTCTGTCCACCTTTCTTACTAATCAGTAGAAATAAATCTGTGTTTTGTTCTGTTTGGACTCTTGTGGTGATCTCCATTGGCGTCCTGGCAAGGGACGGCATTCCCTTACAGTACCACTCCAGTGGGAAGGTAACGGCACTCCATGCAGTCATGCTGACCACATGACCATACAGGCGTCTATGGACAACGCCGGCTCTTTAGCTTAGAAAATGAGATGAGCACCACCGCACAGTCAGACACAACTGGGCTTCATGTCAGGGGAAAACCTTGACCTTTACTTATATGGCAGTGCAGACTTATATAATCCAGTTCAAAGCAGATAATGTGGATGATCTGCTTTGATAAGTTGGATTCTACGGCAGTGCAGAAAGGGCTTGAGCCTCCACTGCCAGATAATCTGGGATAAATAGCTAATCTGGGATCGGATCCTGAGATTTAGGGCAGTGTAGATCCAATCTTGATGATGGTTAGTGATATCCACAGTGACACATTCGTGCAGTCTGGCTGAGAACGTATCCCTTGTAGATCTCACAGGGGTCTTACTATATGTCCTTTTGAGAAGGAGGTTGTCAATGCCTCAGAAGGAAGCTGAAACGGATTCTTCCGGGTGCTGACCTCAGCACATAGGGCCCAATATAAAGGTTGCTGGCCTCCTTACCGGGTGGTACTGCCCACTGGTGTCAGTGCAGCCACACTGGTCAATGGGGACGCAGGTCTCTCCGCTGAGCACAAGGCCCTCATCGCAGATGCAGCCCTCCAGGCAGGACAGGCCGGGGCAGCTGGGCTTGGAGGGGCCGTCCAGGCAGGTGGCCGGGCAGGCGGGGGTGCAGGGGGCGTAGGAGCTCCCAGGGGGGCAGCTCAGGGCTGGAAAGAGGCACCAGAAACACCTTTAGGACCACACCAAAGGCAACAGCAAAGCTCCCCTCTGAAGACAGTTGCTTCTCTCCAAGAGACTCTAATTTGGGGGTGTCTGTTAGATGAACACAAAGGGCCTTCCAGGGGTCAAAATAGCACCTCTAAATCCGACATGGGTCAACTTCAGCCCTCCCTCCAGGTGTTTTGGACTCCCACAACATAGATATGCAGATGACCTCTTGACTGAGTTAAGTGTCCGATTCCAAGAGGACAAAGGCATGGACCAACTTCGGCTCTCCCTCCAGGTGTTTTGGACACCAACTCCCACAACGTGGGTATGCAGATGATCCCTTGATTGACTTAAGTGGCCGATTCCAAGAGAACAAAGGCATGGGCCAATTTCAGCCCTCCCTCCAGGTGTTTTGGACTCCAACTCCCACAACGTGGGTATGCAGATGACCCCTTGGTTACCTTAAATGTCCAGTTCCAAGAGGACAAAGGCATGGACCAACTTCGGCTCCCCCTCCAGGTGTTTTGGACTCCAACTCCCGCAACATGGATATGCAGATGACCCCTTTATTGACTTAAGTGGCCGGTTCCAAGAGGTCAAAGGCATGGACCAAATTCAGCCCTCCCTCCAGGTGTTTTGAACTCCAGCTCCCACAACGTGAGTATGCAGATGACCCCTTGATTGGCTTGTCTAGTTCCAAGAGGACAAAGGCATGGGCCAACTTCGGCCCTCCCTCCAAGTGTTTTGGACTCCAACTCCCACATTGTGGGTATGCAGATGATCATTTGACTTGAGTGTCCAAATACAAGAGGACGAAGGCATGGGCCAAACTTGACCCTCCCTCCAGGTGTTTTGGACTCCAACTCCCACAACATGGATAGGCAGATGACCCCTTGATTGGCTTGTGTCCAATTCCAAGAGGACAAAGGTATGGGCCAACTTCGGC
Source organism: Anolis sagrei (assembly GCF_037176765.1). Classification (NCBI taxonomy): domain Eukaryota; kingdom Metazoa; phylum Chordata; class Lepidosauria; order Squamata; family Anolidae; genus Anolis; species Anolis sagrei. Next base: position 2,492,890 of record NC_090026.1, read on the forward strand.
TCTCCCTCCAAGTGTTTTGGACTCCAGCTCCCACAATGTGCATAGGCAGATGACCCCTTGATTGGCTTGTGTCCGGTACCAAGACCACAAAGGCATGGACCAAATTCAGCCCTCCCTCCAGGTGTTTTGGACTCCTACTCCCACAATGTGGTTATGCAGATGATCCCTTGATTGACTTAAGTGTCTGGTTTCAAGAGAACAAAGGCATGGCCAACTTTGGCCCTCCCTCCAGGTGTTTTGGACTTCAATTTCCACAACGTGGGTATGCAGATGACCCCTTGACTGGCTTAAGTGTCCAATTCCAAGAGGACAAAGACATGGGCCAACTAGTGTCCAGTTCCAAGAGGACAAAGGCATAGGCCAGTAGGCTGTTAGGAATTGTGGTAGTTGGAGTCCAAAACACCTGGAGGGAGGGCCAAAGTTGGCCCATGCCTGCTCCAGATGCTCAATAGCAGAGGCTCCCAATCTTTGGTCTTCCAAGTATCTTTAACTCCCAGAAGACATAACAAGCTTGGTTGACAGTCTGGTGAGGGTTTCAAGTCCAGGAAAGTGTAGTTGAAAGGACACATGTGGCTTTTGGATGGACTCTATCTACCCCTGACCTCAAGTGTATGTATATCCACTTTAGAGTCTTGAATGACCACACTGGACCTTGGAATGGAAACCAATGAATAAAAGGAAGTGGCGTACGGCAGAAGCTGCTGTTCCTCCAAGCGATGTTGACCCCAGCCTGGGCACAGCGGTCAGCGTAGGACTGGAGTGCAAAGCAGAGGGTGCCTTCGTCCCCGCCAGTGCCACAGAAGTCATAGACGCAGCTCTCGAAAAACCCTTCGGGAGGGATCTTGCTGTGGCAAGGGAAGAACGGACCTGCGGAAAGACGAGATGCAATTAGCATCCAAGACACTTTTGCAGGGTTTAGAGCAGGCGTGAGCCAACTTTGGCCCTCCAGGTGTTTTGGACTTCAACTCCCACAATTCCTAACAGCCTAATTGCTGTTAGGAATTGTGGGAGTTGAAATCCAAAACACCTGGAGGGCCGAAGTTGGCCCATGCCTGTAAATCTAAATGTAGAGGTGAGGTCGACGAACCCAGAACTCCCTGCTTTCAAGATAATCTGACCTGCAGCAGGGAGTTCCACAGTTCTCTATTGCCCACTTGAGCCAACTTCTATGTAACATGGCCCCAGCAGCAGCTGCAATCAAGAAACCTTCTTTTTGCTTCACTTTCTTCCCCTTCCTAACCTTGTAACAAATCCCTCAATAAAGTATCAATTAATTGTAACTTTTCCTCTTCCTAGTGTCACTTTGTGTCTTTTACTGCCTCCGAACTTTTCTCTGCATGAACCTTTCCTCTCCCGGGCTGCAGATGGCTGCGATTTTTGCATCCCGGGGAGGCCACAACTGCATTCCTCTGAACCGCAGATATGGAAACCCATCAGGTCCCCGTATCCGCGAGTCAACGATCGCTCCAAAATTGGTGCCATTCTTCTCCTGGGCAAATTCTAAGACTAGTGGCTATCTCGCTTTTGCTCCGCTAACCCCTCTGCCCTTGGAATAACCATTGCTCGATATCAGAGGCAGAATCCTAGTGGCGCAGTGGGTTAAACCCCTGTGCCAGCAGGACTGAAGACCGACAGGTCGTAGGTTCGAATCCTGGAGAGGTGGATGAGCACCCTCTATCAGCTCCAGCTCTCCATGCGAGGACATGAGAGAAGTCTCCCAAAAGGATGGCAAAACATCAAAACATCCGGGCATCCCCTGGGCAACGTCCTTGCAGATGGCCAACTCTCTCACACCAGAAGCGACTTGCAGTTTCTCAAGTCGCTCCTGACACAGAAAAAAAAGAGGCAGAATGCAAGTCCTTTAAAGGAGATCAGCCTGAGAACACAATAGGAAGGTTTGTATCAAAAGAGGTTTGCTAATTTAAGGACTTGTTCTTCTGGGGATATTTTTGTGAGGGAAAACTACCCTAAAATAAAGCAGAGCATCCAAAATTCAAACAGGATACAAAAGTTGAGCATCAGCTCATTAGCAAGCAGAGTGTGAAGTTCCGTGCCATGTGGCTGTCAAGAATTCAGAGCTTAGGAGGTAAAAATGCAGAGTCCAATCTTTTAAAAAATCACAAAATGTTAATTTACAATAATAAGAAATAACTGCATTTCTTAAGAGTTAGGAACTGGGCCTGAGCAGCTCTAACACCCATCTCTTCTAAGGTTTCAAGAGAGGGGAAAACTCAATCAGGACATATCTCCGGACACAACACAAGCAGAGAAAGATCTCAAAGCACACAGCACATACCCTCCAGACTAAAGAGCAAGAAGGAAGAAAGCAGATTCAATAAGGCTTGCAGTAGAAAAGGATCAATCAGAGTGAGAGCAAGAACAAAGAGGGGGTGCTTTGAACACGATTTTCTGAAAGTTTCTCTGCATCAACCTTTCCTCTCCCGGGCTGCAGATGGCTGCCGGCCCGCCTGGGATGCGATTTTCACGTCCTGGGGAGGCCAAAACTGCGTTCCTCTGAACCGCGGATACGGAAACCCATCAGATCCCCGTATCTGCGAGTCAACAGATCGCTCCAAAATCGGTGCCATTCTTCTCCTGCTTCTTGGCAGAACGGGGTTGGACTGGATGGCCCATGAGGTCTCTTCCAATTCTAGGATTCTATGATTCTATGAGAGAAGAAACTTTCTAACTGTCATACAGGAGATGTGGAGGAAGGGAATGCCCTCAGCCTATACTAAACTAACTAAACTGTTCCTCACTGAGGACTTGAGACTTGGGCAGTGTGGGGTTGAATTCCAACATTTTAAACACAAACAAGGGAGCTTCACAAAGCGGCCTCTTTGTCCTGCCTGCCCTCCAACCAATGTCCTCCTAATGGGACCACCGTTCTCACCTTGGGGGTCTGTCAGGATCCCGCAGCTGGAGGGCTTCTCTGCTTCTGCCGCAAGGTCCTTGTCACACTCTCCTGGGTCTCCTGTGTTGCTGCAGCTGCAAAGAAAGGGATGTGCCAGAGATGACATTATTGTCTTGCATTTTATTTATTTATGTACCATATTTGCATGCTGCCTTTCTCAGCCCGGAGGCGACTCAAGGCGGTTCACAGACAGCAACAATTCGATGCCACAACAATGAAAAAACAATTAAAACAGTCACAAATACTATTAAAACATTTAGCATATAGTATAAAAACAGTACAAAGCCAAAAATATTATCATAAACATCTTCTCACCAAAGTCATTACCCAATTGCATCGTCAAGTCGTTCAATTATTTCATATTTGCCAGATTATGCTGCATTAGCAAAGGTTAAGGTAAAGGTTTTCCCCTGACATGATGTCCAGACATGTCCGACTCTGGGGGATGGTGTTCATCTCCATTTCTAAGCCAAAGAGCCAGTGTTGTTCATAGACACCTCCAAAGTCATGTGGCCAGCATGACTGCATGGAGTGCCGTTACCTTCCCACCGGAGCAGTACCAATTGATCTACTCCAGGGGTCCTCAAACTAACGTCCGAGGTCCGAATATGGCCCTCCAAGGTCATTTACCCAGCCCACACTCAGAGTCAACCTAAGTGTGAAATGACTTGAAAGCACACAACAACAACAACAACAACAACAACAACAACAATCCTATCTCATCAGCCAAAAGCAGGCCCACACTTCCCATTGAAATACTAATAAGTTTATATTTGTTAAAATTGTTCTCCATTTTAATTATTGTAATATTTTCAAGTGTTTTTTGCACTGCAAATAAGATACGTGCAGTGTGCATGGGAATTTATTCATTCTTAAAAAGTTATAATCTGGCCCTCCAACAGTTTGAGGGACTGTGACCTGGCCCTCTGTTTATAAAGTTTGTGGACCCCTGATCTACTCACACTTGCATGTTTTCAAACTGCTAGGTTGGCAGAAGCTGGGGCTGACTGCAGAAGCTCACCCCGCTCTCCGGATTCGAACCTGCAAACTTTCGGTCAACAAGCTCAGCAGCTCAGTGCTTTAACCCACTGCGCCACTGGGGCCTCCAAAACTAGTCTGCTGTTATTGTTGTTGCTAGTTATCATTGTTATGTTGTTTTATGCTGTTTTATGCTGTATTAATTGTTATTGCTTTGTTTTTAATTGTATTCTGCCTTGGGCTTGGGCCCCATGTAAGCCGCCCCGAGTCCCTTCGGGGAGATGGAGGCAGGGTACAAAAATAAGCTTCTTCGTCTTCTTCACTCAAAATCAGAGTGAAGATGTTATTATTATTATTATTATTAATAATAATAATAAATAAACTTTATTTATACCCCACCACCATCTCCCCAATGGGGACTCGAAGCAGCTTACACGAGACCAAACCCAAACAACAATTACGATAAAGTAAAACCGAAAACACAAACCAGAAACGCAAACAATAAACAACAACATAATTACATAAAACATGTGACTACATAGCAATATAAAATTACAATAGGCACAATGACAATGACAATGACAATGAGCGGGCTACATGTAATGATTAAAAGAAAAACTGGTTAAAACTAATTAAAAATTCGGGCGAGATAAAAGAGAGACAGATTATTTGCGGAGGAGGACTCATTAAAGTAGGGGTTGTAGAATCAGGCTTTCCCACGCGGGGGGACGACTTATACTCCAATGACAAAAACGTTGAGACTAAGCAATAGTGTGAGATTGTATACCTACTCATCAAAGGCGCAGCAGAAGAGCCAGGTTTTAAGGTCCTTTTTAAAGGTTTCTAGGGTAAGGGCTAATATTATTAATAAGGAAGAGCCGGTAGGCAAGGAGAGGCTTCACTAGGTTGCTTTTGGCTGAGACGACTGGGAAGAGCCAGTTTCTCCCCATTCCTCTCCTCTCCATCCTCAATTTTCAGCAACTGAAGTGAGCTGAGGACAAAGGAGGAAAGCAGGAGGAGAGGGAAACTGGGATATCCAAAAAGGTGGGATGACAGGACGATCCGTGCTAAACGAGGACAATTGGGGAGCCTGGCCTCTCATTTGGGGAAAGGCTTCAACTTGTAAAATAACACAGAATGCCTTTCAGGGTGGAAGAGAAGGTGGGCACAGCCTGGGATGTCAAGGCTCACCCTTCATCCCCAGGATCCGGGACCTGCCAGCTCTCCCCCAGTTTGTCGGCGTCCATCCCAGCTGAAGTGCCATCGGGCATGAGGTTGTCATCCGACACTTCCCCGTTGTAGTTCCCTGAAAAGCAGAAGAACAATAAGAAAAGGCGTCATATCTAGAAGAAGGGAAGACCAAGAGTTCTAACGGATGATCCCACAACAGAGCTGCCAACTTCACCTGGGTTGAACCTGGGACGATCTTCACGTAGAATCATAGTTGGAAGAGACCTGGTGGGCCATCCAGTCCAACCCCCCGCCAAGAAGCAGGAAAATTGCATTCAAAGCACCCCTGACAGATGGCCATCCAGACTCTGTTTCAAAGCCTCCAAAGAAGGAATCTCCACCACACTCCGGGGCAGAGAGTTCCACTGCTGAACAGCTCTCACAGCCATAAAGTTCTTCCTCGTGCTCAAGTGGAATCTCCTTTCTTGTAATTTGAAGCCATTGCTCCAAATGCATCCTAGTCTCCAGGGCAGCAGAAAGGAAGCTTGTTCCCTCCTCCCTGTGACTTCCTTTCACATGAAGCACTGTCTCCCCTCTGAGCCACAGGGACCTCTGCCTAATTTGGTCTGCTGCCTCCCCTGCATCAAATCATTCTCTCTGTCCTGCTCACCGCAGAGGCCGCAAAGATATCCATAGTAGGACGGTGGGACGGAGACTTCAGCATGATGGTTCCCGTCAAAGCGCACCGAGAGGCCAAAATCCGTTTGTACCAAGACGAACGTGCCACTGAGTCGCACCCACACCCGGTCCTCAGCCAACGAAACTGGCAAGGTCACTCGCTGCCCGTTCACCTGCAGTGCAGGAGTCACAAAAAGGTAAGCAAACCTCTCGCTTGTCAAGAGGAATTGTTTGGCTGAGCAGCTCAGAGGACGGTTGATGATCTCCCTGAGGAAATAGCAACGAGAGGATGCAGCTCTTGGGCCAGTGGGCTTATTCATGAAAGACTCTCTTCATAAACGCATAGCAGAGTAACTTATCAGCAGCAGCGTGACCCAGGACCAGGAGCCCAAAGTGATGAAAACACACAGACCAAGGTGATCTCTTCCTTAGGAGGCTTTTCTTTGTAGCAAAATAATATGATTGCACTATTTACAAGGTTGCAAATAAACAAATACATAGTAGCTTTTGTGGTGAAGTGTGAATTTTGACCTACAGTCATGTATAATTATAGTTTAGATAGGTCAAGTTGACTTATTTAGATTAGTAGTTAGGATTTGAGCAAAAAGGGGAAGAGAACCCCAGTAAGAATCTTTACTGTAACAGAGATAACAGAGGGAAAGAATAGACTAGTACCTGGAGTGATCTGTTAAGGAAAGAAACACATTTTGAAGGAAATAAGTTTAAAACCTGTCTAGTGGAAAGAACAGTCCTCTTAAGAGTTGTTTTATGAAAGGTTATAAATGTAACCACTAAAGGAATGTACTTCTAGGAGTTAAGAAACATTGAAACCATTAAGCATCTATACTTCAATAAACTTATTACAGTTTCTTTTAAATCCAAGTCTCTGTTTTGTATATTTTCGAGTCAAGCCGCGCTACACATCAAAGGAAAATAAACAAAATATTACAGGCTAGCGGCTGTGTTATCGATTTTGTAGATTCATTACAAATTGTAGGAGACCCTGACAAATCAGTAACGTCCCTACAACTGGTGGCGTTGTTACAGCTTTAAACACAGCAGCCTTCACACTGGAGCTTTCTCACACAAGAAAGGAGAGAAAGGGGATGGGAAGGTTGGCCACAGCAACATGTGGCGGGTATGGCTAGTTTTAAATATTTCTGACAAGCATTTTCTGCACCATGAATATTTCCTTGCGAGGTTTTCCAGAGCCCAGAAGCAGAACTCACAGTGACTCTCCGTGCTTTCAGGAGTACGATTTCGGTCCCATAGACCTCCACGCTGACGGACTTGACGTAGGACACCTGCTTGTTGGCCCCTCGGTGTTCGTTGGTGGCCTGGACCCTGAAAGTGGGCAGGCCCGCTGTGGCATTGCAGACGCTGGAGAGCAGGTACGTGCAGGTGCCCATGAAGTGGAAGAGGCGCCCGTCGTAGGTGGTGTAGTGGGGGTCTCCCGAGATGGTGCAGATCCCTTGGCCTGTGGGAAGGGACAGGGAAGAGTCAGTGGCTTCACTCAGAGCTTGAGAAAGTTGGAAAAAGTTACTTTTCTGAAGCACAATACAAAATCCCCAAACCTCCATGATCCCAAGTTATCTGCAGTATTGTTTTCCTCTCTATAATCCAACCGCTACACCTTTAGGGATGCACCTACTTTGGCCTATAAAGCCTTAAACGGCTCCGGCCCAATTTACCTGTCCGAATGCATCTCCCCCTATGAACCACTGCCTGCCTCATCCATGTTCAACACCTACACAAATGACCAGCCACTGCCAGAAGGGACAGAGAGTTTCATCTATGCTGATGATCGTGCCATCACCGCTCAAGCAGGGAGCTTTGAGATGGTTGAACAGAAGCTCTATCCGAAGCTCTAGGTGCCCTTACTGCCTATTACAGGGAAAACCAGCTCACCCCTAACCCATCTAAATCACAGACATGTTCCTTTCATCTCAAGAACAGAGAAGCATCCCGAGCTCTGAGGATGACCTGGGAAGGAATCCCACTGGAGCATTGCAGCGCACCCAAATACCTGGGAGTCACTCTGGACCGTGCTCTGACCTACAAGAAGCAATGCCTGAACATCAAGCAAAAAGTGGGTGCTAGAAACAATATCATACGAAAGCTGACTGGCACAACCTGGGGATCACAACCAGACACAGTGAAGACATCTGCCCTTGCGCTATGCTACTTTGCTGCTGAGTATGCATGTCTGGTTTGGAACACATCTCACCACGCTAAAACAGTGGATGTGGCTCTTAATGAGACATGCCGCATTATCACGGGGTGTCTGCGCCCTACACCTCTGGAGAAATTACACTGCTTAGCACCACCTGACATCCGCTGGGAAGTAGCAGCCAATAGTGAAAGGACCAAGGCAGAGACATCTCCAGCTCATCCCCTGTTTGGGTATCAGCCAGCATGTCAACGACTTAAATCAAGAAATAGTTTTCTAAGATCTACAGAGACACTCGCTGGAACGCCTCAGCAAGTGAGAGTCCAAAAGTGGCAGGCTCAAACCCAGAACCTCAACCAATGGCTGATACCCAATGAGAGACTCCCCCCTGGGCACACAGAAGACTGGGCAACTTGGAAGGCGCTGAACAGACTGCGCTCTGGCACCACGAGATGCAGAGCCAACCTCAAGAAATGGGCAAGAAGTGGAATCCACAACATGCGAGTGTGGAGAAGAGCAAACCACTGACCACCTGCTGCAATGCAACTTGAGCCCTGCCACATGCACCATGGAGGACCTTCTCGCAGCAACACCAAAGGCACTCCAAGTGGCCAGATACTGGTCAAAGGACATTTAATCAACTACCAAGCTCACAAATTTTGTATTTTGTCTGTTCGCTTGCTTTGTTCTGTTAGAAATGTAATATAATTGACTGGTTGCCCTGACACGACAAATAAATACCACTGCGGAGATTAAGATCTTCTGGGGAGGCCGTGCTTTTGGTCCCACCACCATCACAGGCGCGTTTGGCGGGGATGAGAGACAGGGCCTTCTTAGTAATTGCCCCTTGGCTATGGACCTCCCTTCCTAATGAGATCAGGTCAGCTCCCTCCCTCTTGTCCTTTAGAAGGATGATAAAAACATGGCTGTGGGACTGACTGTGAATGAGGCAGCGATAGGCACCCTTAGTATGCCGACCAAATTCGATATGGTTGTTGAGACATTTTTAACAAGATGAGTGATTTTAATGCTTTTGTATGTGTATGGTCCGGGACCAGGACTGTGGCACAGCTGTCTTGCGTGTCAGCTGCATTAAGATCACTTCTGACCATAAGGTCATGACTTCGAAGCCAGCCTGGGTCGGAGTGAGCTTCCAACCAATTGTGTAGCTTGTTGTCGACCTTTGCAACCTGAAAGACAGTTGCATCTGTCAAGTAGGAAAATTAGGTACCACCTCTGTGTGGGGAGGCTAATTTAACTAATTTACAAGGCCATAAAAAAGACTCTAGCAAAGCATGCGGGGAATGCGGAAGTACTTCATCAATGTCGCAGATGGACGATGAAAGCGGTGGCCAGAAAAGTTAAATAGCCTCTGAATGTCTGTCTATATGTGTTGTGTGTCTTTGGCATTGGATGTTTGCCATATATGTGTACATTGTAATCCACCCTGAGTCCCCTGCCAGGTGAGAATATAAATATAAATACTGTAAATAAATAATAAATAATATGTTTGCCCTTTATATGTTATGCTCTGCCCTGAGTCCCCTTCGGGGTGAGAAGGGCAGAATATAAATGCTTTAAATAATATAATATAATATAATAATCTATATATATAAAAAGAAAAATCTATATATATAAAAAGGAAGAGGGGCCGACCACGGGCAAGATGGATGGATGGCATCCTTGAAGTGACTGGACTGACCTTGAGGGAGCTGGTGGTGGTGACGGCCGACAGGGAGCTCTGGCGTGGGATGGTCCATGAGGTCATGAAGAGTCGGAGATGACTGAACTAATGAACAACAACAACAACAACAACAACACACACACACACACATATATATAAATGCTCTGTGCATAATGAGTACCTTAAAAACAAAAGAACAAATGAACGAAATCACACCAATTTTGGCAACAAAACGTCTCACAACACAAGGAGTGACCATCACTCCAAAAATTATGATTTTGTCATTTGGGAGTTGTAGTTGCTGGGATTTATAGTTCACCTACAATCAAAGAGCTTTCTGAACTCCATCAACGATGGAACTGAACCAAACTTGGCACACAGAATTCCCAATACCAATAGAAAATACTGGAAGGGTTTGGTGGGCATTGACCTTGAGTTTGGGAGTTGTAGTTCACCTACATCTAGAGAGCACTGTGGACTCAAACAATGATGGATCTGGACCAAACTTGGCACAAGCACTCAACTTTCCCAAATATGAACACAGATGGAGTTTGGGGGGAATAGACCTTGACATTTGGGAGTTGTAGTCACTGGGATTCACAGTTCACTTACAATCAAAGAGCATTCTGAACCCACGAACGACAGAATCGGGGCAAACTTCCCACAAAGAACCCCCATGACCAATGGAAAATACTTAAGGCCACCCAGTCCAACTCCCTTCACCAGGGCAAGAAAACGTACTCAAAGTCCCCCTGACAAAGAGCCATCCAGCCAGAGATAGAGATATAGATAGATAGATAGATAGATAGATAGATAGATATGATTCACACACACACACAGATATAGTATCATAGATTTGAAAGGGACCCTTAAAGAAGGACAATGATATGTTGCATGTTCCAGGGTGAGCAAACTGGACACTCCACATCAACACTGACAAAGAAACAGCAAGAAATACTATTTACCCACAAGCAGAAAGAAATTACATATATTAGAAACCAAAACTTCCGCATTATTTCCCAGATCAACAGACTGGGCCACAGCAACACGTGGCAGGGGACAGCTAGTAAATAAATAATACATATAATGGATGCAGTTTGACACCAGGATTGTAATTTGATGAGGCCTTCAGCCTTCTCTTCCCTTACTCTTAGGAAGTTCATAAACCCCTTTACCTGGAGGTGCCACTGGGGCTGTGCTTGTGACCGTGGTCCCTATGGAGGCCCCTTGTGTTGGAGTGGGTTTTGCCGTGGTCGTTAGAAGTGTTGTCGTTGTGGTCGTAGCCTCTGGGCTAACAGGCATTTTGGTGCTGCTTCTTTCCGTGGTGGTGACCGTGGTCCGGCTAGACTCAATGGTCGCAAGGCTAGTGGTGTGTTGAGTTGTGGTTGTCCTTATTGGTGGTCTGGTGATAGTGGTAAGACTGGGGGTACCGCTGCCTGTAGTTGTGGTGATGGCAATACTTGTGGCACTGGTGTGAGTGCTGCTTGGGCTGGTGTGGCCCACTGTAGTGGGACTAGAGTGGCCACTGCCTGGGGTTGTAGGTGTGGACTTGGTGCTGGCCGTTATGGATGTAGTGGTGACATGGCCAACCGTGGTCGTGTGTAGTGTGCTTGGGCTCACAGAGCTTGTCATGAGGGGGGCAGTGGTGGTGGTCTTTCCAAGAGTCGTTGTCCTGCTTACCGTGGGGCTCGGAGGTCTGCTTGTCAGGCTGTCAGGAGCCAAGGTGGTGGGGCTGGTGTGGGGTGAAGTGGTGAGGGTGGTGGCACTCTGGGTAATGGTTGTGTTAGCCTGCAGAGTGGTTCCTGAGGTGGTTGTTGGTTGACCAGCGGTGTGAGTTGTTGGGCTGCTGCTGATGGTGGTTGTGCTAATGATGGTTACCTTTGTGGTGGTAATGGGAGTGGTTTGCCTGGTGGTTGATGGGGCAGTAGTGGTGTGACCAGAGCTTGGGCTTCCCTGGGTGGTGCTTGTTTGGTTGTGACTGGGAGAGGTGGAGGGGCTGATGTGAGTAGTGGCAGTAGTACTACCCTTTGGAGGGGTTGGCCTAGCCGTGGTAACAGAAGGGTGGCTAGTGCTGCTGCTGCCAGCAGTTGGAACTTGGCTGGTGTGGCCTGTGGTAGTACTAGGCTGGCTACCACTGGTGGGGCTTGTGATGGGCAGTTGTGTTGGGCCACGAGTGGTGCTGGGTCTTGTGGCCACTGTTGTGCTGCCTTGAGCGGCTGTTGTACTGGTTGTGCTTGTCTTGGAGTCACTGGTGGTTGAGATGGTGGCTGGACTAGTGGTCCTAGTAGTGAGGTTGCCTTGGCTGGTTGGGGCTGGTGTTGTACTAGTGGTGCTTCCATGGGTGGTGCTTGTCTGGCTCGTAATGGGCAGTTGTGTGTGGTGTGTAGAGCTGGTGGTGGTAGTGGCAGTGGTGGTTGTGTTGCTGTGACTGGCTGTTGTGCTAGTTGTGCTTGTTTTGGAGATGATGGTGGTGGGAGCAGGAGTGCTGTGGATGGCTGTTGTGCTAGTTGTGCTTGCCTTGGAGTCACTGGTTGTGGCAGCAGCAGTGGTGGTTGTGCTGCCGTGGCTGGTTGTTGTGCTAGTTGTGCTTGTTTTAGAGATGCTGGTGGTGGGAGCAGGAGTGGTAGTTGTGCTGCCTTGGCTGGCTGTTGTGCTCGTCGTGGTTGTCTTGGAGTCACTAGTTGTGATAGTAGCAGTAGTGGTTGTGCTGCCGTGGCTGGCTGTAGTGCTAGCTGTGCTTGTCTTGGAGACACTGGTGGTGGGAGTGGGAGTGGTGGTTGTGTCCCCTTGGCTGGTTGTTGTGCTAGTTGTGCTTGTTTTAGAGATGCTGGTGGTGGGAGTGGGAGTGGTGGTTGTGCTGCCGTGGCTGGCTGTCGTGCTAGTTGTGCTAGCCTTGCTGGTAGAAGGGGCATCTGAGGTGGGATGGCTTGTTGGTTTGGGGACCCCAGGTGTGGTCTGGCTTCCTTGACCAGAGGTGGCCGGCGCAGTGCTGCTAACATGGCTGTCTCTGGTGGTGGCAGTAGAGATTGATGCAGTGGTGGTGGTGGTAGGGCTGGTCAGAGTGGGCTTTTGGGGAGTGGTGTTGCTGTGGGTCGTTGGGACCACGTGGCTGGTGGGCACAGGGCTGGCGGTTGTGGAGCGCGATGTCACGGGACTCCCGGACGGCAGGGTCACCACAGGGCCAGCGTGGGTTGACGTGGCAATTGAGGAAGTGGTCGGAGGAAGAGGCGTTCCGGAGCCTGTCAGGAGGAAGAGATGAGTGTTCAGCAGTATAAAAACAAAGAGAAGAGGATTACGTGGAAGGAAACCTTAAATTTAAAATTAAATGCAACTAGAGAAAACGAAGGCCACTCTAAATTCTCATTTGTTTTTCGCCAGTCAGTTCTCTCCCTGCTCCTTCCAAGTGCATTTTTCAGTGTGGCACCTTCTCATTGTCTCAGATATATGGGGGGTGGGGTGAATACAGTGTTCCCTCACTTATCGCAGGGGTTATGTTCCAGGACCACCCGCGATAAGTGAAAATCCACAAAGTAGGGACGCTTACAGTATATGAACAGTATACGTATGTTCCCCGTATACGTATGTTCCCCATCCGCCCTCCCTCTGGAAGATGCCTCCCCCCTGTCAATCAATCTTTCTCTCTGTTTGTGCGCTGCTGGACACTGTTTTCTCTCCACCTCGAGCTCGCGCCCAGCCTGGGCTCCGTGGCGCATGCGTGGTGGCACCGAGGAGGAGGAGGAGGAGGAAGAGGAGGAAGGTTAAGAGGGCGAGGAGGCTGAGCCTACGCAGAGATCCATCTATCCATCCACCCCCCTTCCTTCTCCCGTGTTCCCTCGCTACTTGTATACACTACTGTATTTAAATTAATTTTTTTAAAAAAACCACAAAACAGTGAGTTTGCAAAAAGTGAACTGTGAAGTAGTGAGGGAACACTGTAGTCACAAATCACAAATGTGATACAGCTCCAGTGCATTGCTTGTTTCTGTGGAATCTTAAGACTCTCCTTTTTTCCACTCAGTGTTGTGGACAGTGGCATGGAGGGGGCATGTGTCATGCCGAAAAGAAGGACGAGGAAGAGAAAAGAGAGGTGAGAGGGGAATGTTCAGGTCCCTTGAGTCAGTTCTTTGCAGAAGTCATTGAAATTAATATCAAGGTCGATCTGATATGCTAAAATATACCTCCTGTGATGTAAATGAGTTAGAGTCCTGTGCTTGTTAATGAGAGGTGAGGCCTGTCCACCTCTTTCTCTCAACGTTTCATCTGCCGACGTAAAGCACTGCCGAAGTCTGCAAGCACCCCGCCACCCTGTGCTATCTGCAAAACCTCGGTGTTTTATTTAGAATTACTAAAATCCTAATAATAATAATAATAATAATAATAATAATAATATTGACTCCACTCTGCTTCTTTCCCTTTAGTAAGGCACCCCTTTGCTTTGGCAGGACAGTCATCAGCGGACCTGACGGGATCCCCTCCTTCTACTGTCATCAATCTCAATTGGCAACAGGAAATAAAGCAATGCCACTTCCTGTTGCCATTCTGAGAGTGCCTGCAAAGCAAAACAGAAGCATTTGGGCTCGATGCGGGAAGGGTGGGACCCTGGGGAAGTCTGAGCATAAACTAGCCCCTGGCTCCCATGCCATTGCCTGCTGCTCTCATAGCTCTTTGGGAGAGATATAGAATGAGGGTCTCCTCTTTTGGGGCTCAAAAACTTGTCTCCTCCCTCTGAATCCCTTAAGCATTTATCCAGATCTTATTTACTTATGGGGCTGCAGTAGTACACTGGGTTAAACAGCTAGCTGCAGAAAAACTTGCCGACCGGAAGCTCGGCGGTTTGAAGCCACCGGTCAGGGTGAGCTCCTGGCTGTTAGCCCTAGCTCCTATCAACCTAGCAGTTCGTAAACATGTACTGTGTACTCGGCAGGAAGGCAAAAGGCATCCATGTCGCCATGCCAGCAAAACACGACCAGGAGGGTCTAAGGACACCAAGTTCCTCGGCATGGAAAATGGAACAAGAGCACCTCCCAATGGCCAGAGCTGAGCATTGCCTCCAGACACCGAAGATGGAAAGGGAAACCTTGGCCTTTGATTGTGTATTGAATGTCATTCTTCACTGTATAAAAGGCATTGAATGTTTGCCTATATATGTGCATACTGTAATCCTCTCTGAGTCTCCTCGGGGAGATAGAGCGGAATATAAATAAAGTGTATTATTATTATTAGTATGTATTATTACTCATCATCAGTTAGGTTGCCTCCAAGCAGAGGCGCCTCTTTGGGCACCGACATGTGTAACAAGGCCACAAGACTCAGAGCAAATGACTCCCTGCGTAACCTCACCTGAACAAGGTCCTCTGCGCACGGAGATGTTGTCCAGGGACACGTCCAGGTAAGGGTGGCTCCCCCGAATCACCTCAAAAAGCACCTGAGTCAAAGCAGAGACAGGAAGTCTTTCGTAAGTCCTTGCCCTGCAGAGGCCAAGGGAGCCGAAGCAGAGGAACATGATGCAGAAGCCCCCCCCTAGCTCCAGATTACACAAGTGACCAATGGAACCACAGGGAACTACAACCAGGTTGGACCAACTTCAGTGAGAATGGAGCTGCTGAAATTAGAAATGCAGACATGGCACCTTGGACCCTAGCAAAATGCTACTTTTGGGGGACAATAGCTCCCGGAATGCCCCGCCCAGCCTATTTGGCATAAATTAACAAATTAACATGGGTTTAAAGCCAACCACAAAAACTGTGGCATAGACACCAAGAACCGGGATGCCCTGGTCCTGGAGTGCTCTTACTGGAGGTCAGCTGTGACCAGCAGTGCTGCAGAATTCAAAGAGGCATGAATAGAGGGCGAGGGAGAAAGGGAGAAATGTGCCAAGGAACATCAAGCCAACCCTGACCGGGACTGCCTTCTATCTGGAAACCACTGCGGGAGAACATGTGGATCAAGAATAGGGTTCCACAGCCACCTACATATCCACCGCCAAGACACATCACTTGGAGGACCATCATATATGGTTAGCACTGTGCTACTCACCCTGCTTGGCTGCGGCCCACCATACGGCACCGTCACGGATCCCAAGAGCCACGCAGGGCTTTGGATCCCGCTGCGGGTCCAGAGCGTGACCTCTGCTCCGGAAGGCCCCTCCAGCAGGACCCGGAGCTGTGTCTGGACTTCCACAATACCATACATGTAATAATAGAATTCCACACAGGCTTCAGTGTCGGTGCAGAAGGCCCGGCTGGTCAGGCGGAGGGACTGGCCCGGTTTCAGGGAGCCCCCTTCCGCGTAGATGTAGTAGCCCTCTGCAGAAAGAGGACAGCCTTTCAAGTTCAGAACACAACCCAGAGTGGAGTAATGATGTCAATGACATGGGAGACACTGGTTGCCACCAGGGACGAAGCCTAGGCTTTTGCTCTTCCACACTAAACCCAGAGACTAATAGAAAAGTTACAAGAAGTAACTCACAAGTTCGGCCCTCCCTCCAGATGTTTCAGACCACAACGTGGGTATGCAGATGACCATTTGGTTGACTTAAGTGTCCAGTTCCAAGAGGACAAAGCCATGGGTCAAATTCAGCCCTCCCTCCACGTGTTTTGGACTCCAACTCCCACGATGTGGGGATGCAGATGACCATTTGGTTGACTGAAGTGTCCAGTTCCAAGAGGACAAAGCCATGAGCCAACTTCAGCCCTCCCTCCAGGTGCTTTGGACTCCAACTCCCAAAACGTGGGGATGCAGGTGATCCCTTGGTTGACTTAAGTGTCCACTTCTAAGCGGACAAAGGCCTGGGCCAACTTGGGCCCTCCCTCCAGGTGTTTTGGATTCCAACTCCCAACATGGGTATGCAGATGACCCCTTGGTTGACTTAAGTGTCCACTTCTAAGAGGACAAAGGCCTGGGCCAACTTGAGCCCTCCCTCCAGGTGTTTTGGACTCCAACTCCCACAACATGGGGATGCAAATGACTCATTGGTTGACTTAAGTGTCCACTTCTAAGAGAGCAAAGGCATGGGCCTACTTGGGCCCTCCCTCCAGGTGTTTTGGACTCCAACTCCCATAACGTGTGTAGGCAGATGATCCCTTGATTGACTGAAGTGTTCCATTCCAAGATTACAAAGGCATGGGCCAACTTGGGCCATCCCTCCAGGTGTTTTGGACTCCAATTCCCATAATGTGGAGAGGTAGATGATTCCTTGGTTGACTGAAGTGTCCATTTCCAAGAGGAGAAAGCCATGGGTCAACTTCAGCCCTCCCTCCAGGTGTTTTGGACTCCAACTCCCATAACATGTATATGGAGATGATCTCCTGATTGACTGAAGTGTTCAGTTCCAAGATTACAAAGACATGGGCCAACTTGGGCCCTCTCTACAGGTGTTTTGGACTCCAACTCCCACAATTCCAAACAGCCGGTAAGCTGTTTGGAATTGTGGGAGTTGGAGTCCAAAACACCTGGAGGGAGGGCCCAAGTTGGCCCATACCTGGCTTAATTAGTCACTTTCTCAACTCTGCTCTGTAAGAAGGATTATTTTTAGGAAATTGATTTCTGAGTCCCGGGTTGTCCTCGGCTGCTTACTTCCATCGGGGTAATCTCCTGGGGGCCCGGTCTCTTCGGTCGGGGTGGAATGGTTGGTCCGTGTCCAGGAGACGTCATCATTATCGCCGAAACCGACCCAGCCGCAGAAGGGATTTGCATTGTCGTTGAAGTCGCACTGGGTGAAAACCTCTGGGGATGGGGAGCGGAAAGGAGATTAAGAGTCAGGGAAACCTTCTCTGATGCCATTCCTGCCCCACAAACCCCTCTTCTCTCCCCAAATGCCAACCCTGAAGCCCAGGGATGAAGTTACCTTCACAAGGTGAGACGTGGATGCTGTCCACTGCCAAGCCAGGTTTGCCTCTATAGGTGCCTTCGAAAACAAACTAGGGAGGGAAAGCCATGAGTGGTCATGGGACACACTTTCAGAGATTCTGGTTTTGCAAAAGGTTATGATCTCTGAAAGGTCATGCCTTTCCAGAACAACCAGATTTGGAATTTAAGTAAGTTATTACTCTGCAAAAAGTGGCTATTATAATCTAGAACCCTTAGCCCTGATTTTTGTTCAGGCTCAACATAATTGGAAGTGCTTCTTCCTCTATTTGAAATTTAAGATTTGAAATTTAAGATAGTTCTTATTGCTGTAAAAGGAGGTACTTACACAATATTGGAAAGCTTATTTGCTAGTGTGAGCTGAAATATGGTAGCGCTACTGCTTTCAGCACAAAGACCCAGTGATTTTCACTATAAACCACACACTGTCCAGATAATCCAATGTAAGAGTATATTAAAAGCAGAATATAATAAAAGCTGAGTATATGAAAAGCAATCAAATATATATTAAAAAGGAATCAAAGTTCAAAAGATTATGTCAATGGAAGCCAAAAGTCCAAAAATCCCTTTAAAGAAAGGCTCTAAAATAACTCCAGTGTGATATGGAAAGGCAAGGTACACAAATCCAAGCAGACAAAACTATGTCACTCAAAGAAAAGATACATTAACCCAGAACAGCCAAAACTATACCTCCCAAGACCAGAATGCAAGAACAGCTTGATACTTGGTTACATGTATTTCATGGCCCTTGACACTGAGAGCTCTGTACCTGAATGCAGTGTTGCTCTCACACAGATTGTATCAACATGAACCACTTCCAAATCCCTCCCATGAGATCATTTTGTTTGCACCTGCTCTCCTGGGCCTTATCTTGAAGCTGCTTGGAGCAGTGAGTCCTTAACCCTGTTGTCTCAACTCTAATCTTTCCTGCCTCAACAAACATTTGTTCCCTTCGGTCTGCACTTCTAACAAGTTCCTATGGGAACGGCCTTCACTGTTCTCTTAGGAATTGCCAGGAAATTGAAACACATTTCTGCCAGGAGATTCCAAAACATTTGTCTCTGACCCCTATGAACCATTCCCAGCACCCCCAGCCTCATCTTCTGAACACTCAGAATCAGATTAGGCTTCAAGAGCTCAGATATTAAGTGACACAGCAGAGATTTCAAGATCACCAGAGGTACGAAAGCACCCAGAGGTGCCTTTATTGTTTTTGTTTTCCTGAAATCCCTTTCTCCTCCCAAGGTATTTGCTCTTTGTTTATGCGGATAAGGACTGCCTGCCCAAAGCCCCAATTCTGTTGAACCTCCTTGGCTTCCTTACCTGGACCTCGGCTGTCCCAGTATAATTGACCACTCCCGGATTCCAGTTGGGTCCATGCTCCCCACTGAGAGTCAGCAAGGGGGCTCCCAGTCCTCCCCCTGTTCAAACAGAAATGCAGAGAGGAGGAGGAAACTTAATACAAAACCGTCATCCTCCCAAGGTGCCCCGAGAAGCCCAGAATCTGGTGGGGTTGTCACAGAGCCTTGGCTGGGTGGGAGAAGGGGCATACCTACCTGCCACAGCCACTGCATAGACCTTGAGTGTTGTATCACTGGAGACACCATGGAGAGTGTAATAGAAGTCAAGGGAGAGGCAGCCCCCCTGGGACTCATACGGAGGGCTTTTGAGGAGGGCCGTCCCGCTGTTTTTTGAGTCAAAGGAATCCAGTAACATGTAGGAGCCGACTGCAAGGAAGGTCGAGAAAGAATCAGGGTCTGCCCTGGACTAAAGCCAACCTCCTGAGTCCAAGACCAAAAGTGAGATTTCACCTGCAAATGCTTGAAAGTTCTTGCTTGTGACAGTCAGAGCTGACAAGACTGAACTGGGTGGATGCCAAGAGTGTGACTAGTTCAAGGGTAGCTTCCCAAATTCATGCATTATTACATTCCTAGTATTCATTGGTAGGACAAGCAAAGAATCCCAGTGGAGAGCCATGCCTTCCTGTCAGAGCTGATGGTATTGGTCTAGATCAGTGGTTCTCAGCCTTCCTAATGCTGTGGCCCTTTAATCCAGTTCCTCATGTTGTGGTGACCCCCAACCATAACATTTTCGTTGCTACTTCGTAACAGTAATTCTGCTACTGTTATGAATCTGTAGCAGCATATGATAGGAGAGATTATATCAAGAGAGATCCTTTCTAGAGAAAGGATCTCTCCTTTTTTTATTTCCAGCTGGGACCCTGGAGTGGAGCTGTGTCCAAAAGCAACCGGAGTGCCCGATAAAGGTGTTGACTGCCTTTTATACACTTCAAATGCAGGCAAACAAAGAAACATGCTTCTACATACATTGACATCATTCTCTGCGTCACTTTAGCATCACAGAAATATCAAATTCTATCTCCCAACATACAAAAGGCATGTCTCTGTATTTCTTTCTAAAGAGCAGCATACAGCTTACAGCTTACATTCATCAATCAAGGGGCCTACTTTGACTTATCAGGAAGGAGGGGGAATAGGCTCCTTACTTAGCTATAACCTGGGCTATGTTGTACCAGTCTCTGTATCTGGAATGTACAGATAACATGTCCCCCTCTTCTCCCCCTTCAACATTCCTTCCCTGTCCTCCTGGCTTTCTTACACAGAGAGAACCTGATTTTTCTATACATTTCAGTTCTTGTAAAGTACATACAATATATGCATAAATAAATATCTATTTTTTCAATATCTCCCCATCAAATCATTGTGTAAATATCTGATATGCAGGATGTATTTTAATTCACTGGACCAAATTTGGCACAAATACTTCATATGCCCAAATTTGAATACTGGTGGGGTTGGGGGGGGGGGGATTCATTTTGTCATTTGGGAGTTGTAGTTGCTGGCATTTATAGTTCACCTACAATCAAAGAACATTCTGAACTCTACCAATGAAGGAATGGAACCAAACTTGGCTCACAGAACTCCCATGCCTAACAGAAAATACTGGAAGGGTTTGGTGGGCATTGATCTTGAGTTTGAGAGTTGTAGTTCACCTACATCCAGAGAGCATTGTGGGTTCAGACAATGATGGATCTGGACCAAACTTGGCTTGAATACTCAATATGCCCAAATGTGAACACTGGTGGAGTTTGGGGAAAATAGACCTTGTCATTTGGGAGTAGTTGCTGGGATTTCTAGTTCACCTACAATCAAAGAGCATTCTGAACCCCAGCAACAATAGAAATGGGCCAGACTTCCCACACAGAACCCCCATAACCAAGAGATAATACTGTGTTTTCTGATGGTCTTTGGCGACCCCTCTGACACCCTCCTTGTGACCTCCCCAAGGGTCCCAACCCCCAGATTGAGAAATGCTGGTCTAGATGGACTCTAAATGTGCAGTGACACATTCTGATATGTTTTTATACAGATGGTTCTAGGTTTGATCCTTGGAAAAAAAATCCTTTTTGAAACGTGGAAGCGCTACTGCAGCTGCCACTCAGGGTTGACAAGGTTCTCAAGGGCCATAAGGAAGCTTCCAGGGTTCCTATGCAGAAAGATCCCGGTTTCAGGAGGGAGGAACTCACATCCCGGTTTGGAGAAGTCATCCGCAGGTCCCACGTCGGGGTTGTCACCTGCCCCAGTCCACTGCTCCCACTGGATGTCCTCTTCAGCCGGGTTCTCCCACCCGCAAAGGTCACCCATAGAGTCAAAATCACAGCCGGTCACACAGGCTGCAGAGCAGAAAGAGGAGCAAGGAGCAAGCAGCAGAGAGAGAACAAGGAAGGAAGGATCCTTCAGTTGAGATGGAAGGAAGTGGAATTTGGCCCACCAAAATGTCACCAGGATCCATTGCAAATGGGCCCTAGACTCCAACCCAAAAGTCTCTCAGCGCAAGGAGAGAAACTAGGGCTGGGTAACAACGGAAAAATTTGTTTCTAAATTTGTTTCGTTTTCAGGGGGGTTTTGCGTTTCGTTTTTTAAAAGAATTCCGAAATTTTTCTTTAAAAAAGTTTGAAATATACGAAATTTCGTAAAATTACGAAACAATTACGAAACAATTACGAATCGATTCGTTAATGGCGGACGCGATTGCGCAAAACGCTAAAAAACCCTCCAAATGGGAGAGGGGGAACTTCTGAAGCTTCCCTCTCCCTCTGTTGTTGACTGTTGGTGTGATAATTTATTTTTTATCACTGATAAAACAAACAACAACCCTAAAACTTGCACCAGACATACGGAAAAAATTACGAATCAATTACGAATCAATTACAAAATAAATTGGAAAAATTCGTTTCGATTTTTAATTACCCCTGCATGCCTCAATATCGGATCGTAAGCTAATTTAAATACGAATTAATAACGAATTACGAAATTAATGAACGAAACCGCCCAGCCCTAAGAGAAACCCAAAGTCAGGGCCACTTACGTGAGCAAGGCCCAACCCTGATGGAGATGGAGTCCAGCCCCATATCGATTTCCGTGTTCTCAGCCCGGGTGGCTGCAAACACAACCTGTGAGGAGACAGACAGTCATCATTAGCTTCAACAGCTGGCGTCAAAGCCCTTTGGTTTTTATTTTTTATAATTTTTATAATTTTTAATTATAACAGCTTACGCTGGAAATGTGGGAAGAAGCCTGGGACCTATTATCATTTATGGTAGGGTTGTAAGAAATTTTTAAAAAAATTATCAATGGTTCACAAACATACCCAAACTATCATCAAGATAAAGTTTGATATGAAACCGGAGTACTACGTTTTGAGCATAACAGACTTCGGACTAAGGAAAAACGAAGAGAAGATTCTCTTCTACCTGTCAGAGGCCGCGAGAATACGGATTGCACAGAAATGGAAAGCTAAAGAGACCCCCTCTGTTGAGGACTGGATTATAAAGATAGCTGAGTTCATGGATATAGAGAGGCTATCATACTTACTAAAGGGTCAGAATAAGGAAAAGCAAACCAACTAGAACCAGCTCAGAGCATACTTGAAGGAAAAATAAAACTTAATATATAACTTAAGGTACTATGAGCTCATTTCATGAACAAAGACTTCTGGAAGCGGAATCTTTTGTGTAAGAAGATTTATATTATACTATGATTATATCTCTGTGGACTGAACTGGAAGTCAACAACCCCACCCCCCTTCTTTCCGCCCCGAAGCCCCGACCCACCCCATCACCATCCCTCAACTGCCCAACTACCATTCACCCCCTCTCTTAACCTCTCTTAACCTCCCCTTACGCTATTACCCTTCCAATTTTCTACTTTCCTATTACCTCGATTGTTCCCCCTCTTTCATTGTTATGATTTAAAATCTCACAATAAATTAAATTAATTAAAAAAGCCCTTTGGTTTTATCTCAAACTGTGCTGGTACGGCTGTACCAGGAGCTCCAACTTTATTTTCTTTCTGTTATCTGTTTTGCAGTCATAGGGCAGGCCTCCTGTCCATCATAATTAAGCTTTGGTTCCGCCCCTTGTTCTGGGCTCTGGGAGGGAAAGGGGCCATTTTTTGGGCAGTCTCACACAAGGTAGCTAAGCTATAGGGCGTAGACCAGCTCGTCCCAAAGAAAAGCTTCCTTTCTCAATAACGTCTGGGGAAACAGAAATTCCAGGAGAAAAGTCCCAAAAGCTCTCAGCCTCACAGCAACAGAGGGAAAACAGCCCTGAAGTTTCAAAGAATTCTCGGAGGGAGGACAGCATTACAGATCCACTGAACTCCAGCTGCAATATCTTCAAGCCTCGGCTGCTAAGTCTACTTGATACCCAGACGCATTTGGAATCGGTAGTAGGACCCACACCAATGAGGCATAGATAGAAAGCAGCCTGGGAGAGGTTAAATAGGGTTTTTCCTACAGAGAAAGTACAGTTAATCAAAGTCAGGTACCAGCCCATTGAGGACTAGACTAAGAAAGCCTTGAAGTGTTGTTTGAACCATTGAAGATTTGTTGTTTGTTCCATAATAAAGTCTTTGTTGTATCGTTAAAGACTCTAAAGACCATCACTTCAGAAAAATCCCTAAGAATCTCTCTTTGAGGCGTCCCTGGCTTCCCGCTGGGCTTAAAGTATACGTCCTATAGAAAAGTACAACTGTTACAGGCCCAGCACACGACAGAAAACAGTCAAAGAGCCATCTAATCCCACTCCAGGTTTTAGAATCTTTAACAACTTGTTTAAAGTTCAGACTTAAATCATGAGCAGATTTCCCGCCCCCGCCCATGTGGGAGCCACCAGTTGCCACTGGGAAAAGACTGGGGATGTGAGAGGAATGAGGACCACACCCTGTTCCTGTCCTTCTTCCAAAAGATTACCTGAAAGGGACGCCGGACGGGGTTCTGTACGGTCACGGTCCCCAGCAGCCAGGACGAACTCTGCATCCCTCCTTTGGTCCACAGCGTTGAGGTGTTTCCAGAAGCATCCTGGACTTTCACTGCCAGCTGGGCATTGGCACCGAAGCTGTACAGGTAATAGAGGAATTCCACGCAGATCTCGGCTGCGTCCGGATCCAGAGCCGGACTTTGCAATTGCACCGTTTTCCCTGCTTCCGGGTAGATGTAATATCCTCCTGGAAAAGGCAGAGAGCAGTTGGTCTGGGACTGTTTTGATTTTGTTTCAGGGGCTGGAGACGTAGCTGGGATCCACAGGGAGGAAGGTGAAGCATGGAAAGGAGGGTCTTTCGCCAGGCTTAGTTAACCAAGCTATATAAGCAAAGCTGGAAAGGTAACGAAGGCCCTCTGAGTGCTTCTTAGCCAGCTTTGCATACTCTCCAATGCTCTGGTTTGATGTGATCAGCCCTGCTGGGGTTACATACAGGTATGGGCAAACTTTGACCCTCCAGGTGTTTTGGACCGGCTGTTAGGAATTGTAGGAGTTGAAGGCCAACACACCAGGAGGGCCAAAGTTTGCCCATACTTGGGTTACAATGTCTTACTCCGCTCAGGCTTCCCTCCTGGAGGGCCAGGGCTCTGCCCAGGCCTTGGCCCATCGCCTCGGAGCCACTGCCCGCCATCGTCCTCAGATTGGGTCCAGCCACAGAGAGGATGCTCTGCATCGTCGAAGTCACAGCTGGGAAGGGAGGCTGTGGGGGAGAAGAAGCAAAGGCAGGCAAACTCCGGTTAGCATTAGGAAGAACTTCCTGACTTCCTGAACATTAGGAAGAACTTCCTGACTGAGAGAGCCGTTCAGCAGTGGAACTCTCTGCCCCGGAGTGTGGTGGAGGCTCCTTCTTTGGAAGCTTTTAAGCAGAGGCTGGATGGCCATTTGTCAGGGGTGATTTGAATGCAATATTCCTGCTTCTTGGCAGAATGGGGTTGGACTGGATGGCCCATGAGGTCTCTTCCAACTCTTTGATTCTATGATTCTATGATTCTAGCAAACTCTGTGTATCCCTAATTATTCCTTTTTTAACAAACACCTGGCACTGGAGGTAATGGGAAATGAATAGGAAAGGGGGGGGGGGGTGTCCTGCAAACTTTTTGTATCCCAAATTGTTATTTTTGGATGGCTAGACTTTTAGTTTTATGTGTTGAGGCTCAGCAGCAAGATGCTGGGGTTGTTGGGGATTCTGATTCAGAAGATGAGGTTTTCATTTAGTCTGTGTCTGTTCTTCAGGTTGAAACACAAACAGAAATGCAGGCCATCGATCACAGAGCTAGGTCAGGACCGAGATAAAGGATGCTTCTCTTGAGAATTGACCTTCCCGGCCTTCTCAGCCTTCAGAAGATGAGGAGTGGCCCCATGATATGAGATTAGGTCTCTGCTTGGAGAGAGCTAAGGAAGCGTTAATTAGAAGGTCAGAGAGAATCCAGGAGAAACAGTCCTTATAGCACCGGGATTGTGGCGCAGCTGTCTGAGTTTTAGCTGCATTAAGATCACTCTGACCAGAAGGTCATGAGTTTGAAGCCAGCCCGGGTCGGAGTGAGTGTCCAGCCAATTGTGTAGCTTGTTGTCGACCTTTGCAACCTGAAAGACAGTTGCATCTGTCAAGTAGGAAAATTAGGTACCACCTATGTGTGGGGAGGCTAATTAACTAATTTATGAGGCCATAAAAAGCACTCCAGCAAAGCATGCGGGGAATGTGGAAGTACTTCATCAGCATTGTAGATGGACAATGAAAGCGACAGCTCCCCTGGTGGCCAGAAAAAGTTAAATAGCCTCTGTGTATGTCTGTATACGTTGTATGTCTAATTGGCATTGAATGTTTGCCATATATGTGTACATTGTAATCCGCCCCGAGTCCCCTGCAGGGTGAGAAGGGCCGAATATAAATACTGTAAATAAATAAATAAATAAATTATAGTCCTTGAAACACAGGTGCCGAAGAGATGGTCTCATGTCTGTTTGCTCAGGTGTGAGCTTCAATTAGGTGCTGTTTCCCTGAGCTCTTTAGAGCAGACAACTTCCTCTTCAAATCAGGTTCATGGATAGCTCTCAAGTTTGCCTACGTTCCTGAATGAGTTTTTGTCTTGCCTAAGTTCCTGCTTTCATGCTATGGATTTTGCCTATGCTTTTGGCTTCTTGGATTTCACATACCTTGCTATTTTGGACTTCATGCACCTTGCTGTTGTGGCTCTCATGTATCTTGTTATCTTGGATTTCATGGACGTTACAGTCTTGGACTATTGGTCTTTATATCTTTATATGCCTTTTGTAAATAAACTTCTGTAGTCAGCTACTACTGGACTCTGTTTGATGCTGGGTGAAAAGGTGCTCCTGACCTAGTGTGTGACATTATGCTTCTTTTAACATGCGGAGGGGAGCTGGTTACCCATGTTCCCCCTTTGTTTTGCTGTCTGCATGTTCTTTCATCACCCTCACAATGCTGTTGCTGCTAAAGAACATCCAGCTAGACAGAGGATGAGGAAGGAAAGCAGGGGGCTGGGAGAGCATAAAAAGGTTTTGGAAAAGGAGTTCTTTAGTGGAGGTTTTGTTTAATGAGGTATGTTTGCATTTATTGTTGTTGTTGTTGTTGTTGTTGTTGTTATGCTGTCTTGTGGGTGGGGAATTACACAGTAGGCAAGAAAGGAGACAGTGAGAAAAATAATTAATATTATTAGTGGTCTACATAAACATACACTCCTTCTAGTTGGGAAGTCACTTACATTTTGTGGCAAAGGGTTTCTGCAATAATTCAGCACCATGGGTCTGTTTTGCCCTGAAATGAGAGAAGAACGAACAAGGTGAGCAGCAGAAAACAAGGTTTGGGATCGGCAATGTGGGTGTGCATAGATTCCTCTTTCTCTGGGGGTAAATAAATGCTCATTTCCGCCCATACAGAGCGAAGTCAATGGAGGGTCCATTTCAAAATTTGTAAGAAAAATGTACCATAAAGCAAACTACCTTTCTTGTAGTTTGAAGCCATTGTTCCATTGCGTCCTAGTCTCCAGGGCAGCACAAAACAAGCTTGCTGCCTCTTCCCTGTGACTTCCCCTCACATATTTATACATGGACAGGCATGTAGCTGGGGGGGGGGGGGGGCCTTGGGGGGCTTCAGCCCCCCCCCCCCCCCCCAAATTCTCATGGTGGTCCGCGAGAAGGCCTTACTGGTACATTATTTAAACTGTTATGTTTATTCATATCATGATCTGATCACCATGCTCAATATATCCCATATGCATGATGGGGTATTGGGGTAACGATACAAAAGGTTTGCTAGGGTAGACCCTCTTTCACTCAGACTCAGCCCCCCCCCCCCCCGAACCAAACTCAGCCCCCCTCCTCCCAAAACAAAATCCTGGCTACGGGCCTGTACATGGCCATCACCATATCTCCTCTCCTCTTCCGAAGGGTAAATGTTCCATCTTCCAGGAGCTTGGTTTGCATTGCCCTTTAGTTGCTTGAAATAGCATCCCTTTGCATTTCCCTACAGCGTCTGGGTGTGACAGCACAGTAAACATGCACAGCTCTTTAAGTCACATAGATCTTGTTCTCCAGACCCTGGATCATTTTGGACGCCCTCCTCTGGACACATTCCAGCTTAGAGTCAACATCTCCCTTCAATTGTGGTGTCCAGAAGTGGCCACAGTGTGATTCCAGGTGAGCTCTAACCAAGACAGAATAGAGCATGGGGAGCATGACTTCCCTAGATCTAGACACTAGGCTCCTATTGATGCAGGCCAAAAAAAGCATTGTTAGCTCATGTTTAGCTTGCTGTCCACAAAACACCAACTTCTTGCTTTAAGTCCCTCATAGACTACAAATCCCAGAATTTCACGCAATGGATTCTTGACAGTTTTCCAAATAATGAGATGACATAATGATGTATCCTTTGATCCCTCTGGGGTGTTTTCCTTGCTTAAAGTTCAAGGCGAAGGCGCAAGGTCAGTTGGGCGTGGGAGGTGAATCATCTGCTCAAAATAGCTGGGATGGGTGGGGGTAGGAAGGGGCAGCCATAAAGAAACAGTAAAGCGATAAATACCTGAGATTCACAGATTTATTTATTGTGTCATCCACAACCAGAACATTGTATTACATTTCTAACAGAACAAAACAAACAAACAGATTTAAAAAAACACACAAATTTTGCAAACTTGGTAGCTGATTAAATGTCCTTTGACCAGTATCTGGCCCCTTGGAGTGCCTCTGGTGTTGCTGCAAGAAGGTCCTCCCGGGTGCATGTGGCAGGGCTCAGGTTGCATTGCAGCAGGTGGTCAGTGGTTTGCTCCTCTCCACACTCGCATGTCGAGGATTCCACTTTGTGGCCCCATTTCTTGAGGTTGGCTCTGCATCTCGTGGTGCCAGAGTGCAGTCTGTTCAGCGCCTTCCAAGTCGCCCAGTCTTCTGTGTGCCCAGGGGGGGAGTCTCTCATCTGGTATCACCCACGGATTGAGATGCTGGGTTTCAGCCTGCCACTTTTGAACTCTCGCTTGCTGAGGTGTTCCAGCGAGTGTCTCTGTAGATCTAAGAAAACTATGTCTTGATTTAAGTATTTGACGTGCTGGCTGATACCCAAACGGGATGAGCTGGAGATGTCTCTGCCTTGGTCCTTTCACTTTTGGCTGCTCCTTCCCGGCGGATGTCAGGTGGTGCAATACCAGCTAAGCAGTGTAATTTCTCCAGTGGTGTGGGGCGCAGGCACCCCGTGATAATGCGGCATGTCTCATTAAGAGCCACGTCCACTGTTTTAGTGTGGTGAGATGTGTTCCACACTGGGCATGCGTACTCAGCAGCAGAGTAGCACAGCGCAAGGGCAGATGTCTTCACTGTAACTGGTTGTGATCCCCAGGTTGTGCCAGTCAGCTTTCGTATGATATTGTTTCTAGCACCCACTTTTTGTTTGATGTTCAGGCAGTTCACAGATCATAATATTAGAAAAATTAACTAAACAGAAGAGAGGGAATCTTTGTTTGTATTCTCTCTCACATTCTTTCCAAGCTGGTGTCCTCTGGGTGCATGGATGAGGGGTTCTGGGTCTCGCAGTCCAAGGCACCAGGAGGACACCAACTTAGGAAAATCCATTCTGTGATAAGGATGCAATCCTCCACTAATTCTGCTCTTGAAGGAAGAAATATGTTATTTCTGCAATGTTCTTCCTACAAGGAGAAAGACCTTCTGGGATGCAGACAGGGAAAACAACGGGATACCCATGATATGTTAAAAGCAATGGGTCACATGTGCATTGACACAAAAAACACCCAACAAATTTTCCGGTTGACTATGTTGCCAAAGACAACACTCTACAAAGAGTTCCAAGACAGATACAGACACAGTGCGCACAAATAGGAGCTTGCCATTGTAGATCTGCCACCACAGGTTGATGGTTTAACTGATGATTAAGAGGGGATTGTGAGCTTTCCTGTGGCACAAAGTGATGGGCTCTCAATCATAGAATCATCATAGAATCAAAGAGTTGGGAGAGACCTCCTGGGCCATCCAGTCCAACCCCATTCTGCCAAGAAGCAGGAATATTGCATTCAAATCACCCTTGACAGATGGCCATCCAGCCTCATAGAATCATAGAATCTTTCAGTTGGAAGAGACCTCCTGGGCCATCCAGCCCAACCTCATTCTGCCAAGAAGCAGGAATATTGCATTCAAATCACCCCTGACAGATGGCCATCCAGCCTCATAGAATCATAGAATCTTTCAGTTGGAAGAGACCTCCTGGGCCATCCAGCCCAACCTCATTCTGCCAAGAAGCAGGAATATTGCATTCAAATCACCCCTGACAGATGGCCATCCAGCCTCTGTTTCAAAGCTTCCAAAGAAGGAGCCTCCACCACACTCCGGGGCAGAGAGTTCCACTGCTGAACGGCTCTCACAGTCAGGAAAGTTCTTCCTCATGTTCAGATTGAATCTCCTCTCTTGTAGTTTGAAGCCATTGCTCCCTTGCGTCCTAGTCTCCAAGGAAGCAGAAAACAAGCTTGCTCCCTCCTCCCTGTGACTTCCACATATTTAGACATGGCTATCATATCTCCTCTCAGCCTTCTCTTCTTCAGGCTAAATATGCCCAGCTCCTTAAGCCACTCCTCATATGGCTTGTTCTCCAGACCCTTGATCATTTTAGTCACCCTCAAGTCTGGGAAATGATGGTTCTCTCTGTGAGAAAACGGGCTTGGAAAGTGTAGGGCCTCCAGCACAGTCAGGGGAGTCAGAAGTAGCAACAACAAATAAGGAATCAAGTGAAGAGCTGAGTGATAAGGAGGGTTCTCATGAGAATCCACCTATAGCTATGGATATCAGCAAAAGTCTTCATTTACTAATTAGAGAAATTACATAGGAAAGTTGTGAAGAAAATTCATGGGAAAAGGAATGATTTCATGGGTGTCTATTAAACAAGCTGTTTACCTTAAGGTTAATTCAGGCAACGCTGCAATAGAGCGAGAAGCTAAGCCTGTTCAACATCTTTATTAATGACTTAGATGAAGGGCTAGAAGGCATGATCATCAAGTTTGCAGACGACACCAAATTGGCAGTGATAGCCAATACTCCAGAGGACAGGAGCAGGATTCAAAACTATCTTGACAGATTAGAGAGATGAATGGCTAAAACTAACAAAATGAACTTCAACAGTGACAAATGCAAGATACTCCACTTTGGCAGGAAAAACGAAATGCAAAGAGACAGAATGGGGGACAATGCCTGGCTCGAGAGCAGGACGTGTGAAAAAGATATTGGAGTCCTCGTGGACAAGAAGTTAAACATGAGCCAGGAATGTGATGTGGCGGCAAAAAAAGCCAATGGGATTTTGGCCTGCATCAAGAGGAGCATAGTGTCTAGATCCAGGGAAGTCATGCTTCCCGTGCTCTATTCCACTTTGGTTAGACCACACCTGGAATATTGTGTCCAATTCTGGGCACCACAATTCAAGAGAGATATTGACAAGCTGGAATGTGTCCAGAGGAGGGCGACTCAAATGATCAAGGGTCTGGAGAACAAGCCCTATGAGGAGCGGCTTAGGGAACTGGGCATGTTTAGCCTGAAGAAGAGAAGGCTGAGAGGAGATACGATAGCCATGTATAAATATGTGAGAGGAAGCCACAGGGAGGAGGGAGCAAGCTTGTTTTCTGCTTCCCTGGAGACTAGGATGCAATTGAGCAATGGCTTCAAACTACAAGAGAGGAGATTCCATCTGAACATGAGGAAGAACTTCCTGACTGTGAGAGCCGTTCAGCAGTGGAACTCTCTGCCCCGGAGTGTGGTGGAGGCTTCTTCTTTGGAAGCTTTAAAACAGAGGCTGGATGGCCATCTGTCAGGGGTGCTTTGAATGCAATATTCCTGCTTCTTGGCAGAATGGGATGCGACTGGATGGCCCGTGAGGTCTCTTCCAACTCTAGGATTCTAGGATTCTGAGTTCTCTTATTCCTGGTCCAAGTCAAGCTTTGATTTTGGATTTAATCCCTTTGAATCCATGTTCTTGTTCATGTGCTCCTGTTCAAGTTTTATTAGTTATACCTTCTTGATTCTGGACCTGCTGTACCTGTGCTGTATGCTGTGCTGTACCTGTGATTTCTGGCTTTTCCTGGAATTTTGTGAGACATTTGGATTATTGCTTGATTACCATCTGTTACTAAACCTTTTTTGGATTATATATCTTCCTTTCTTATTCCTGATTTTATATGCTTTTTATATGTTTTTACAATAAACGGTTTGCTTATATTTTTGAATGCTTGTGTGGTGCGGCATTCAGAGGTGTTTCCAGGCCTGGAGTGCAAAACTTGCATTATGGGATAGAAAAGAAGACATACCATACATTTCTGAGCATAAATGTTTTCAATGTAGAAAATAGTATTTCTGTACAAAAAGTCTTATTTTCTGCGCAGAAAGGAGTAAGCTGGGGGGGGGGCAGAAGATATTGTAAATGGGGTGTGACAAATATTTGTTGTTCAAATCAAAGGTATTGAATAGTTGCCATATGTAAAGCTGCTTTGAGTCCCCTTCGGGATAGAGAAAGGCGGGATACAAATAGAGTAAATAAATAAATTGATGCTAAAGCCACACAAAAGAATTGAGAAAAATTGTGGAGCATAAATCCTGATCTGCGAAGATTCTCGTGAGCACAAGTATATTTCCATCAGCATTTTCTGACATTAGATAAAACTGGGTTGTTGCAGATTTTTTCGGGCTATATGGCCATGGTCTAGAGGCATTCTCTTCTGACGTTTTGCCTGCATCTATGGCAAGCATCCTCAGAGGTAGTTAGGTCTGTTGGAAGTAGGAAAAAGGGTTTATATATCTGTGGAATGACCAGGGTGGGACAAAGGACTCTTGTCTGCTGGAGCTAGGTGGGAATGTTTCAACTGACCACCTTGATTAGCATATAATGAGTCGCCTAAGGGCTGAGAAAAGCGGTATATAAATAAAGTAAATAAATAAATACATAAATAAATAATGGCCTGACAGTGCCTAGAACAAACCCTCTCAGCCCGGTCATAGCTAATTTCTACATGGAACACTTTGAAAAACAAGCCCTGGGAACAGCAACAAAAAAGCCCACTCTATGGTTCAGATATGTAGGTGACACCTTCACCATTTGGAGCCATGGAGAAGAAGAACTCAACAGGTTCCTGGACCATCTCAACAGCATCCACCCAAACATATGGTTCAGATATGTGGATGACACCTTCACCATTTGGAGCCATGGAGAAGAAGAACTCAACAGGTTCCTGGACCATCTCAACAGCATCCACCCAAACATATGGTTCAGAGATCTGGATGACACCTTCACCATTTGGAGCCATGGAGAAGAAGAACTCAACAGGTTCCTGGACCATCTCAACAGCATCCACCCAAACATCCAGTTCACCATGGAAAAAGAAAAGGAAGGGAGACTGCCTTTTCTAGATGTCCTAGTCATCCGCAAACCAGATCAACAACTGGGTCACACCGTCGACAGAAAACCCACACACACAGATAGATATCTACATAATAACTCCACCCATCACCCAAGCCAAAAAAGAAGCCCCATTAAAGCCTTGGCAGACCATGCAAAAAGAATCTGCGAAGCCCACCTCCTCCAAGATGAACTGAAGCACCTCAACTGGGCTCTCCAGGCCAATGGAGACCCCACCTCAGACATCAGAAGAGACAACTGAGAAGAAGCCACGAGAGTAAAGACCAAGACCCACCCAGAGGAAAAGGGTTCTTGCCAGACATCAAGGGAACCACTGACGGCAGAGGGAAGCTGATGAGGAAACACAACATACAAACTATCTACAGACCCATCAAGGAAATCCAACCAATGCTCCGTTCAGCAAAAGACATGAGGGATCCTCTCACCTCTGAAGGAGTCTACCGGATACCATACAGCTGTGGACAAGTCTATACAGGGACCACCAAACGCAACAACATTGCCCAGACACGCATCAAGGAACATGAAAGGCACTGCAGACTCCTTCAACCAGAGAAGTCAGCCAGAGCAGAGCACCTGATGACACAGCATTTTGTTTGAGAATCCTAGGAGGACCAATAGATGAGTTCCATTCTGATGTAGCAGAGGGAGCATAGGGTGGAAGAGCAAACCTGTGTCTTGTTGTTCTTTCCCCAAAACGACGAGGACTGGAAGCTTTGTGCGCAATGGGTTAAACCCTTGTGCCTGCTGAACTGCTGACCTGAAGGTCGGCAGTTTGAATCCACGAGATGCAATGAGCTGCTGTCTGTCAGCTCCAGATCCCCATGTAGGAACATGAGAGAAGCCTCCCACAGGATGGTAAAACATCCAGGTGTCCCCTGGGCAACATCCTGGCAGACAGTCAGTTATCCTGGCGTCCCCTAGGCAACATCCTTGTAGACAGCCAATACTCTCACACCAGAAGCAACTTGCAGTTTCTCAAGGGCGACTAAAATGATCAAGGGTCTGGAGAACAAGCCCTATGAGGAGCGGCTTAGGGAACTGGGCATGTTTAGCCTGAAGAAGAGAAGGCTGAGAGGAGATATGATAGCCATGTATAAATATGTGAGAGGAAGCCACAGGGAGGAGGAGGGAACACGCTTGTTTTCTGCTTCCTTGGAGACTAGGACGCGGAACAATGGCTTCAAACTACAAGAGAGGAGATTCCATCTGAACATTAGGAAGAACTTCCTGACTGTGAGAGCCGTTCAGCAGTGGAACTCTCTGCCCCGGAGTGTGGTGGAGGCTCCTTCTTTGGAAGCTTTTAAGCAGAGGCTGGATGGCCATCTGTCAGGGGTGATTTAATTGCAATATTCCTGCTTCTTGGCAGGGGGTTGGACTGGATGGCCCATGAGGTCTCTTCCAACTCTTTGATTCTATGATTCTATGATTCTGACATGGAAAAAAAATAGAAACAGAAAAAACCAGAGATGTACAGTGTACCCGAATCCTACTCTGAATCCCAACATCACACTGGTGCTCACACCACCACAACAGAGACAAATTGGGATCCCAACTCTTTCTGCTGCCCCAACCCTAACCCAGGCATGGCGAAATTTCTACCCTCCAGGTGTTTTGGACTTCAACTCCCACAATTCCTAACAGCCTACCGGCTGTTAGGAATTGTGAGAGTTGAAGTCCAAAACACCTGGAGGGAGGACCCAAGTTGGCCCATGTTGCCCTAACCCAACAGTATGACACACAACTCTACTACTGTTGACCCAAGTTGCCCTAACCCAACTTTCTTTTCTCAGCTCACCAAATCACAGCTGCGCCCTGGATGACCAGAAGCCAGGTCCAGAGCTGTGCCATCCTGCTGCCCATCCGGAGAGATGCCGGGGCAAATAGGCTGAAGGCATCTTGGCGCCTGGCAGATATAGCTTATCCGCTCCCTGGGCAGAGGGCACCGGAAATTCGTCCTTTTGCCTTTGCAGGCGACCCTTGTCCCCATCCCTCCCAAAGGGAACAATGACTGCTTAGCCTCTCCCTTCTCTGTGGGGCGAGGTGGGGCTCCGGCCATGAGCCAGGAAATTATTGGGGGGGGGGCACGCGGAAGAGATAGGCTGGCACCAGTTGCGTGACAAACTGGGCCAGGAATGGCCAACTGCGCTGGGTCCAAAGACCATCGGTGGAGTGCCAACAGTGCTGCAAAACATATGCAGACACGGAAGAACATAGTTCTTGGCGAGCCTGCCCCACTTTTTAAACCTTTGGGTGGAGGGCTTGCCCTTAGATCAGTGGTTCTCAACCTTCCTAATGCCGCGACCCCTTAGTACAGGTCCTCATGTTGTGGTGACCCCCAACCATAATATTATTTCCGTTGCTACTTCACAACTGTAATTTTGCTGCTGTTATGAATGGTAATCTAAATATCTCATGTGCAGGATGTATTTTAAGTCACTGGACCAAATTTGGCACATAGAATCATAGAATCAAAGAGTTGGAAGAGACCTCATGGGCCATCCAGTCCAACCCCATTCTGCCAAGAAGCAGGAATATTGCATTCAAATCACCCCTGACAGATGGCCATCCAGCCTCTGCTTAAAAGCTTCCAATGAAGGAGCCTCCACCACACTCCGGAGCAGAGAGTTCCACTGCTGAACGGCTCTCACAGTCAGGAAGTTCTTCCTAATGTTCAGATGGAATCTCCTCTCTTGTAGTTTGAAGCCATTGTTCCCTTGCGTCCTAGTCTCCAGGGAAGCAGAAAACAAGCTTGCTCCCTCCTCCTCCCTGTGGCTTCCTCTCACATATTTGTACATGGCTATCATATCTCCTCTCAGCCTTCTCTTCTTCAGGCTAAACATGCCCAGTTCCCTAAGCCGCTCCTCATAGGGCTTGTTCTCCAGACCCTTGATCATTTGAGTCGCTCTCCTCTGGACACATTCCAGGTTGTCAATATCTCTCTTGAATTGTGGTGCCCAGAATTGGACACAATATTCCAGGTGTGGTCTAACCAAAGCAGAATAGAGGGGTAGCATTACTTCCTTAGATCTAGACACTATGCTCCTATTGATGTCTAGACAAATACCCAATACTCCCAAATTTGAATACTGGTGAGGTTGGGGGTGATTGATTTGGTCATTTGGTAATGCTGGAGTTGCTGGGATTTATAGTTCACCTAAAATCAAAGAGCATTCTGAACTCCACCAATGAGGGGATGGAACCAATCTTGGCACACAGAACTCCCACAACCAACAGAAAATACTGGAAAGGTTTGGTGAGTGTTGATCTTGAGATTTGGAGTTGTAGTTCACCTACATCCAGAGAGCACTGTGGACTCAAACAATGATGGCTCTAGACCAACTTGGCACAAATACTCAATATGCCCAAATATGAACACTGGTGGAGTTTGGGGAAAATAGACCTCAACATTTTGGAGTTGTAGTTGCTGGGATTTATAGTTCACCTACAATCAAAGAGCATTCTGAGCTCCACCAACGAGGGAATTGAACCAATCTTGGCACACAGAACTCCCATGACTACAGAAAATATTGGAAGAGTTTGGTAGGCATTGACCTTGAGTTTGGAAATTGTAGTTCACCTACATCCAGAGAGCACTGTGGAATCAAAAAAATGATGAATCTGGCCCAAACTTGGAACGAATACTCAATATGCCCAAATGTGAACACTGGTGGAGTTTGGGGCAAATAGATCTCAACATTTGGGAGTTGTAGTTGCTGGGATTTATAGTTCACCTACAATCAAAGAGCATTCCGAAGTCCACCAATTATGAAATGGAACCAATCTTGGCACACAGAACTCCCACAGCCAACAGAAAATACTAGTTGACGGGATTTATAGTTTACACTGGTGGAGTTTGGGGCAAATAGACCTCAACATTTGGGAGTTGTTCACCTAAAATCAAAGAGCCTTCTGAACTCCACCAATGATGGAACTGAATCAAACTGGGCACACAGAATTCCCATGACCAAGAGAAAATACTGGGAAGGTCTGGTGGACATTGACCTTGAGTTTTTTGGAGTTGTAGTTCACCTACATCCAGAGAACACTGTGGACTCAAGCAATGATGGATCTGGATCAAACCTCGCACAAATACTCAATATGTCCAAATGTGAACACTGGTAGAGTTTGGAGAAAATAGGCCTTGCCATTTGGGAGTTGTAATTGTTGGGATTTATAGTTCACCCACAATAAAATAGCATTCTGAACCCCACCGGTAGAATTGGACCAAACTTTCCGCATAGAACCCCCATGATCAACAGAAAATACTATGTTTTCTGATGGTCTTTGGCGACCCCTCTGACACCCCCCTCGCGACCCCCATGGGGGTCCCGACCCCCAGGTTGAGAAACACTGCCTTAGATAGAACAGGCATGGACCAACTTGGGCCCTCCAGGTGTTTTGGACTCCAACTCCCACAATTCCTAACAGCCTACAATTCCTAATAGGAGTTGGAGTCCAAAATACCTGGAGGGCCCAAATTAGCCCATGCCTGAGACGGAAGTGTGGCGTAATCTATATAAATAAAAATGTAATGTTCGTTTGTGGGATTAATGGAACTCAAAAACCACTGGACAAATTGACACCAAATTTGGACACAAGACACCTAACAGTCCAATGTATGTCCTTCACTCAAAAAATTGATTTTGTCATTTGGGAATTGTCGTTGCTGGGATTTATAGTTTACCTGCAATCAAAGAGCATTCTGAACTTCACCAATGATGGAATTGGGCCAAACTTAGTACACAGGGCTGCCATGACCAACAGAAAATACTGGAAAGGTTTGGTGGACATTGTCCTTGAGTTTGGGAATTATAGTTCACCCACATCCAGAGATCACTGTGGACTCAAACAATGATGGATCCTATTCATGGGTGCTGACAGGTGGGAAGAAACATCTCAGTGAGTTTGAGGATACCTTTCTGATTATTTATTTATTTATCGTGTCAGGAGCGAGGTGGGCAGGGCTCCGGTTGCATTGCAGCAGGTGGTCAGCGGTTTGCTCTTCTCCACACTCGCATGTTGTGGATTCCACTTTGTGGCCCCATTTCTTAAGGTTGGCTCTGCATCTCGTGGTGCCAGAGCGCAGCCTGTTCAGCGCCTTCCAAGTCGCCCAGTCTTCTGTGTGCCCAGGGGGGAGTCTCTCATTTGGTATCAACCATTGATAGTTCTGGGTTTCAGCCTGCCACTTTTGGACTCTCTCTTGCTGAGGTGTTCCAGCGAGTGTCTCTGTAGATCTTAGAAAACTATTTCTTGATTTAAGTCATTGGAATGCTGACTGATATCCAAACAGGGGATGGGCTGGAGATGTCTCTGCCTTGGTCCTTTCACTATTGGCTGCTACTTCGCAGCTGATATCACGTGGTGCAATACCGCTAAACAGTGTAATTTCTTCAGTGGTGTAGGGCGCAGACACCCCGCGATAATGCGGCATGTTTCATTAAGATCTACATCCACTGTTTTAGCTGTGTTCCACACTGGCATGCATACTCAGCAGAGTAGCAAAGAGCAAGGGCAGATGCCTTCACTATGTCTGGTTGTGATCCCCAGGTTGTGCCAGTCAGCTTTTGTATGATATTGTTTCTAGCGCCCACTTTTTGCTTGATATTCAGGCAGTGCTTCTTGTAGGTCGATGATGCCACTCCATTGCATTTTGGGGGTGTGGGCCATTGAACCCTGTGGGGAGAGTCCTCCTTGTCTTCGTCATCCTCAGATAAGAGAAAGCGTTGCTAGGAGTTCCCTTCTCTCCCGAGGAAAACACCTCGGCCATAAACCAGGTGGGGCCGATAAACATATTTCACGTTTCATTTATAGTCGTGTTGCATCTTCCAAGTTTTATTTATAGTCTCCATGTTTCCCCGGCCTGTCTCAGCCTCTGAGGACAACAGTCCCGTCTCCAGGTGAGGCCGAGGAGACTTTGCCCTCAGGCCATGGAAGATGAAATCTTGGAATCCTTCTTCCAGCGTGGAAGGGTTCTGGTCTTGCCTCTTCTTCAGAACTTTCTATTAAGCATGGGCAAACTTGGGTCCTCCAGGCGTTTTGGACTTCAACTCCCACAATTCCTAACAGCCGATAGGCTGTTAGGAATTGTGGGAGTTGAAGTCCAAAACACCTGGAAGGAAGGCTGAAGTTGGCCCACACCTGTACTTGAATGTTTCCTCTAGGAAACACCATCCCTGGCTCCAAGGTCCAATGCTTCTCATTGCCATCTCCTTATGTAGTGGTTATTAAAATAGTGCCATAGGTAGGTTGTTGTTGTTGTTCATTCGTTCAGTCGTTTCCGACTCTTCGTGACCTCATGGACCAGCCCATGCCAGAGCTCCCTGTCGGCCGTCACCACCCCCAGCTCCTTCAAGGTCAGTCCAGTCACTTCAAGGATGTCATCCATCCATCTTGCCCTTGGTCGGCCCCTCTTCCTTTAGCCTTCCACTTTCCCCAGCATCATTGTCTTCTCTAGGCTTTGCTGTCTCCTCATGATGTGCCCAAAGGACATCAACTTTGTCTCTAGTCTCCTTCCTTCCAGTGAGCAGCCGGGCTTTATTTCCTGGAGGATGGACTGGTTGGATCTTCTCGCAGTCCAAGGCACTCTCAGAACCTAGGTACAAATCCCAAATTTCAGGCCTTCTACTTCTAGTTGTAGTAAACGTTAATTTGGGTTGCCCTGACTTTTCTGGGCTGTATGGCCATGTTCCAGTAGCATTATCTCCTGATGTTCCACCTGCATTTTTGACAAGCATCCTCAGAAGTTTGTTCAGAGCTCTGTTGGAAGGGAGGCAAGTGGAGTGTATATACTATACCTGTGGAATAATGTCCAGGGTAAATCTGAGATAATATTGGAGTAAACCTGTGGTAACATTGAAGTAAATCTAAGGTAATACTGGAGTAAACAGGAGGTAATATGGGAGTAAGCCTGAGGTAATACTGAAGTACATCTGAGGTAATGTGGGGGTAAATTTGAGGTAATGTATGGAGTAAATATGAGGCAATATTGCAGTTATCCTGAGGTAATATGGGAGTAAACGGGAGGTAATATGGGAGTAAACCTGAGGTAATACTGAATTTGAGGTAATGTGGGGGTAAATTTGAGGTAATGTATGGAGTAAATATGAGGCAATATTGCAGTAAACCTGAGGTAATATTGGAGTAAACCGGAGGTAATATGGGAGTAACCTGAGGTAATACTGAAGTAAATCTGAGGTAATGTGGGGGTAAATTTGAGGTAATGTATGGAGTAAATATGAGGCAATATTGCAGTAAACCTGAGGTAATATTGGAGTAACCCGGAGCTAATATGGGAGTAAACCTGAGGTAATACTGAAGTAAATCTGAGGTAATGTGGGGGTAAATTTGAGATAATGTATGGAGTAAATATGAGGCAATACTGCAGTAAACCTGAGGTAATATTGGAGTAAACAGGAGCTAATATGGGAGTAAATCTGAGGTAATACTGAAGTAAATCTGAGGTAATGTGGGGGTAAATTTGAGGTAAAGTATGGAGTAAATATGAGGCAATATTGCAGTAAACCTGAGGTAATATTGGAGTAAACTGGAGCTAATATGGGAGTAAACCTGAGGTAATACCGAAGTAAATCTGAGGTAATATGGGGGTAAATTTGAGGTAAAGTATGGAGTAAATATGAGGCAATATTGCAGTAAATCTGAGGAAATATTGGAGTAAACAGGAGCTAATATGGGAGTAAACCTGAGGTAATACTGAAGTAAATCTGAGGTAATGTGGGGGTAAATTTGAGGTAATGTATGGATTAAATATGAGGCAATATTGTAGTAAACTTGAGGTAATATTGGAGTAAACTGGAGCTAATATGGGAGTAAACCTGAGGTAATGCTGAAGTAAATTTGAGATAATGCTCGGTGAGAGTATGATAGCTGGGTCTGGAAGCGCCAAGCGTTACGCCCATTCCGCAACAGTGGTTCTGAATAAGGGAAGGGGAGAATGGGACACTGAGGGCGGGAATATACTTCGTAGTTGCATTTGGTGAAAGGATAGAAAGGTTTAGTAAGGTTAGGGTTAGGGGTGAGACTTAGGGTTAGGGTATGGTTAGGGTTAGAATTTGGATTAGGATTACGGTTTGGATTAGGATTAAGGTTAAGGTTTAAGTTTATGGTTATGATTAGTTAGGGTAAGGTTTAGGGTTGGAATTAGGGTTTGGGTTAGGATTAGGGTTAAGGTTTAGGGTAAGGTTTACGATTAGGGTAAGGTTTAGGGTTTGGTTTAGGATTACAGTTAGGGTTAGGGTAAGGTTTAGGGTTTGGTTTAGGATTACAGTTAGGTTCAGGGTTAGGGTTTGGCTTGGGGTAAGGTTTTAGGTTTGGGTTAGAATCAGGGTTAGGATTACGGTTAGGATTAGGGTTAAGGGTTAGTCTTAGGCGTAGGGTAAGGTTTAGGGCTTGGGTTAGAATTAGGGTTAGATTTCAGGTTTGGGTTAGAATTAGAGTTAGGATTAGGGTTTGGGTTAGGGTAAGGTTTAGGGTTGGATTAGGATTAGGGTTAGGGTAGGGTTTATGGTTAGGGTAAGGTTTGGGGTTTGGGTTAGAATTAGGGTTTGGTTTAGGATTACAGTTAGGTTAGAATTAGGATTAGGGTTAAGAGTTAGGAATAGGGTTAAGGGATAGGGTTCAGGTTAAGGGATTAGGGTTAGGGTTTTATCATTAAAGAACTCTGACATTCCTTCTGCAATGCCTGTGTTCCTTTCTGTGTTGTGCAAACAGGGCTCCCAAAGTAGCGAAGTGGAAAGAGCGTAAGGCTCAGAGCTGCTTCCGGACCCACCTCTCATGCCTAATGCTCGAGTAAATATGAGGTATTGTCGAAGAGTTTCATGGCTGGAATCACTGGGTTGTGATTAGGGTGAAACATTCACACCTAGCTCCAGCAGACAAGAGTCCTTTGTCCCACCCTGGTCTTTCCACAGATATATAAACCCATTTTCCTGGTTCCAGTTGCTTCTCTAATCACCTCTCAACAAAAGATTTCCCCAGGCACTGCCAGGCCATCAAATGCTAATCAAGGTGGTCAGTTGAAACATTCCCACCTAGCTCCAGCAGACAAGAGTCCTTTGTCCCACCCTGGTCATTCCACAGATATATAAACCCATTTTTCCTACTTCCAACAGACCTCACTACCTCTGAGGATGCTTGCCATAGATGCAGGCGAAACGTCAGGAGAGAATGCCTCTGGAACATGGCCTGACATCCTGAAAAACCTACAACAACTCAAATATGAGGTAATATTGAAGTAAACCCGAAGTAATATTGAAGCGAACCTGAGGTAATATTGGAGTAAAGCTGAGGTAATTTTTGGATGAAGGAAAACAGGTAATTAATGGAGTAAACGTGCTGCAACTTTGAGAGGAACTATGGTCTATTATTCCGATGCAATCCGACCTTTAGTACAAATATTTCGTGCCCACGTCCCCTTTTGCTGACGTCATTTTGCGACTCGATGGCGGAGAGGTGGTGATGACGTCACGGGCTAGGCCCAGGCGGGGATCACGTGACGAGGGCGAGGGCCGACCAATCCCCTTCGGCATTTCTCTCCGGGAGCGCGCCTCTAGCGGCGAGAGCGCGCCAAAGCAGGCAGGCAAGGTCACGTGGACACCGCTCCTCCGATCTCGTACAAATGCCCTTGCGCCGCTTTGCGCACGCGCGGATGAGAGCGGCGAGACGATTATACCAAGTACAAACCGTTCTGGGCATGCGTACATTTAAACTCCCTTAACCTAGTTCGCGCATGCGTGCAAGAAAACCCCTTAGAGCGGCTTTTCCTAGTTTGCGCATGCGTGCAGGAAAACACCTGAGAGGCTTTTCCTAGTTTGCGCATGCGTGCAAGAAAAACCCCTTAGACCTTTCCTAGTTTGCGCATGCGTGCAAGAAAAACCTCAGAGAGGCTTTTCCTAGGTTGCGCATGCGTGCAAGAAAACACCTGAGAGGCTTTTCTTAGTTTGCGCATGCGTGCAAGAAAACCCCTTAGAGAGGCTTTTCCTAGTTTGCGCATGCGTGCAAGAAAACCCCTTAGAGAGGCTTTTCCTAGTTTGCGCATGCGTGCAAGAAAACCCCTGAGAGAGGCTTTTCCTAGGTTGCGCATGCGTGCAAGAAAACCCCCTTGGAGAGGCTTTTCCTAGGTTGCGCATGCGTACACAGAAAAAGCGAGTTCGAATCTTCTGCGGCTGCGCAGTACCACCCTTTCCATTCTTTCCCCTTCAAGCCCCGCCCCACTCGTCTTGTTCCCCCTGGTCTGCGCATGCGCGCTAGGCTCAGTCGCGTCACGTGACGAGAAGGAGGAGGGCGGCCATTTTGGTTACAAACACAAACAAGCGGCGAGAGGAGGACGGAGCTCCCCGCGAGAGAGAGAGAGAGAAGGAGAGAGAGAGAGAGAGACGCGGATCCGCGCCGAGGCCACGCCTCCTCCTCCTCTTCCCCCCTCCCTCCCCCAGCAAAAGGTAAGCCACGCCCCCTCCCGTTGCCATGGAAGCCCCCCTCCCGCCGTGCCCGCTCCCTCGGGGCCACGCCCACCCGCTCCGTCGCCTAGGAGACCCCTCCCCCCGCCCTCCTCGGCTCCCTCGCCGGCCCCGCCCCCTCGCGTTAGGGCAGGCGGCGCTGCGGCGGCGGAAGTCCCGCCTCCCCACTTCCGCTTCCCGCCCCTCCTTTCTCTGGGTCTGAGGAGACCCCGCTCCTCGCCCCTTCCCTCCTCGCCCGGGGCCAGTGGCCGTGCGGGTGGGCTTCGGCTCTGGTAAGGAGGCCTCGCCAGGCCGCGCGCATGGGCTGGACTCGATAGGCCGGGCTTGGGCCAGCTTCCTCCCTCCAGCTCTTTGGGACTCCAACTCCCACAATTCGGGACAGGCTCAGGCCTTTTCCTCTCCCTCCTCAGCACCCTCAGGCCTTTTTATTTTCCTCCTCAGCAGCCTCAGGCCCTTTCCTTTTCCTCAGCTCTTTTCCTTTTCCTCCTCAGGAGCTTCAGGATTTTTCCTTTTCCCTCTCAGCAGCCTCAATCCTTTTACTTTTCAGCAGCCTCAGGTTCTTTCCTTTTCCTCCTCAGCAGCCTCAGGCCCTTTCCTTTTTTCTTTTTTTTTTACCTCAGCAGCCTCAGGCACTTTCCTTTTCCTCTACAGCAGCCTCAGGCCTTTTGCTTTTCATCAGCAGCCACAAACCCTTTCCATTTTCTCCTCAGCAGCCCCAGGGCCCTGCCTTTTCCTCAGCCTCAGGCCCTTTTAATTTCCTCTTCAGCAGCCTCGGGCCTTTTCCTTCTCAGCAGCCTCAGGCCTTTTCAATTTCCTTCTTAGCAGCCTCAGGTCTTTCCCATTTCCTCCTCAGCAGCCTCATTCCATTTCCTCCTCAGCAGCCTCAGACCTTTTCCATTTCCTCCTCAGCAGCCTCAGGCCCTTTCCTTTCCCCCCTCAGCAGCCTCAAGCCCTTTCCTCTTCCTCCTCAGGAGCCTCAGGCCTTTTCCTCATCCCATTTCCTTTCCCCCCTCAGCAACCTCAGGCCTTTTCCTTCTCAGCAGCCTCAGGTCCTTTCCTTTTTCTCCTCAGGAGCCTCGGGACTTTTCCTTTGCCTTCTCGGCAGCCTCGGGCCCTTCCCTTTTCCTCAGCCTCAGCCTCTTTCCTTTTCCCTCTCAGCAGCCTCAGGCCCTTTCCTTTTCCTCTACAGCAGCCTAAGGCCTTTTACTTTTCATCAGCAGCCACAGGCCCTTTCCATTTCCTCCTCAGCAGTCTCAGGGCCCTGCCTTTTCCTCAACCTCAGGCCTTTTCCTCAGCCTCAGTCTCTTTCCTTTTCCTCCTCAGCAGCCTCAT
Source organism: Anolis sagrei (assembly GCF_037176765.1). Taxonomy (NCBI): domain Eukaryota; kingdom Metazoa; phylum Chordata; class Lepidosauria; order Squamata; family Anolidae; genus Anolis; species Anolis sagrei. Next base: position 2,537,408 of record NC_090026.1, read on the forward strand.
ATCTTTTACTTTTCCTCCTCAGTAGCCTCACGGCCTTTCCTTTTCCTCCTCAGGAACCTCAGGCCTTTTACTTTTCAGCAGACTCAGGCCCTTTCCATTTTTTACCTCAACAGCCTCAGGTCCTTTCCTTTTCCCTCTCAGCAGCCTTGGGCCTTTTACTTTTCATCAGCAGCCACAGGCCCTTTCCATTTCCTCCTCAGGGCCCTGCCTTTTCCTCAGCCTCAGGCCATTTCCTTTTCCTCCTCAGCAGCCTCAGGCCTTTTCCTTTTGCGCAGCCTCGGGCCCTTTCCCCCCTCAGCAGCCTCAGGCCCTTTCCTTTTCCTCCTCAGCCTCATTCCACATTACAAGGCCTGAGTTGGAAGAGACTCTAAGCCAGGCCTGGGCAAACTTGCACCCTCCAGGTGTTTTGGACTTCCATAAGTGGCTGAGTGGGAAAAGGATGGGGCCTGAGGCTGTTAGGAATTGTGGGAGTTGGGAGTCCAAAAGACCTGGAGGGAGAAACTTTGCCCGAGCTGCTCTGTGGTCTGATTCCACCTCCACATTCGGAAGAACCTCCTGGCAGTTGAAGTTCTGCAGAATCTCTTTCTCTGGAGGGTTTTAAGCATAGGCTGCATGGCCATCTGTCGGGAGGGCTCGGGCGGTGTAGGGATCTCTCCCAGTTCTCGGATCCTGCCCTTCTTGCTTACACCCATTGCAATTCCCTGGACAGCTGGCCCCAGTTAAGATCCAAGAATCTTGTTCTCAAGCACTTTACAATGTTTATCCAAATCCTTGATGATAAATCGCTCTTATCCTCATTGCTGCTATATGATATTTGCACTTTACCCATTAGTTCTATCATTAGCTCTTTCCTTTAATGTTGTGGCACCATCCATGACAAGACATTGAACTTTGCTTTTGGTTGTTTGGTTTTGATGTTTGTTTTATATACCGCTTAATGTTGTTGTTGTTTTGTTGACATGCATTTTAATGTGTTATGTTTTAACTGTTTTGTTGGGCTTGGCCCCATGTAAGTTCCCCCTAGTCCATTTGGGGAGATTGAGGCAGGGTATAAAAATAAAGTTATTATTATGGCACAGTGAGAGTGCTTGTCGAAATACATTTTAATAATATATATAATATAATAAAATAACTTTATATCCCGTCCTATGTCCCTGAAGGGACTCAGGGCCTTTATGTACCTGTACTGTTTCTGCAATGTTGATGTGTTTTCATTTATTTTGAATCCCGCCTTGAGACATGAGGAGAGGTGGGTAATAAATAAAATAATAATAATAATTAGTAGTAGTGTTACTACGTTCCACCGGTGTCCCTTGTTCTGGGTGCATCTACACCAGACTTGCACAGTCTTTGGTCCTCCAGGTGTTTGGACCTCCAATAATAATAATAATAATAATATATCTGTAGCCCGCCCTATCTCCCCAAGGGGACTCAGGCGGCTTCCAGCATAATAAAGGCAAATATTCAATGTTGGTATAAAACAGAAGTAAAAATACAAATAATACAGTACATTACACAATGAATTAAAGCAAGTAATTTTGTATAATGCTGGATTGTGAATTGTTTTATACTGTGTCTTGAATTTTGTGGTTCCTATGTTGTACACCGCTGTGAGTCGCCCCTGGGCTGAGAACAGCGGCATATAAGCAAAGTAAATAAATAAATAAATAAATAAATTTAAATAGTTATCATTAAATGACCGTAATTTAAGGTGTTAAAAGCCAGCTAAGGTAGAATGTCAAATCAGTTCCCTTTCTCACTCATTTATCAGTGTTGTAAGCTATATTCCTCCTCCTTGTTATATGCTTGAAAGCATAAGAATGTTTTAAGTCACTTTTTAAAAGGGAGTGAGGAGTGGGCCGTTTTGTCCAATGAGCAGGAGTTCTGGGAGCTGAAGTCCAAAACTCTTGACCGGGAGGCCTGCTCTATGCTGTATGATCCATGCAGGATTGTTGTTGTTATTATTATTATTATAATATATATTTATGCCCGGCTTTATCTCGCCTGAAGGGGACTCAAAGTGGCTTATCATGAAATGTTAGTACAGTGTTTAAAATATATACAAATATTAAAACAGGATTAAATATAAATAGTATTAAAAGATTCACAGTTAAAACCATTCAAACCTATTTGATGCACATTCAAAGCTAAGAGGATGAGGTTGACCAGCCCAGTTATGGCCTTCAATTAGCCCTAGACATCACTTTCACTGCTATGGTTCAATGCTTTGGAATTCTGTGACTTGTAGTTTGGTGAGGCACCCATCCTCTTTGGCAGAGAAGGCCTTGCAAAACTACACCTCACTTCGGGATGAATTGGGTCCCAGTGCCAGGTTTGGAAATGGAAAGGGTTTGGAAGGAGAATGGAGTGTGTTTCTGATGGGGAGAGTAAAAGTGTTGGTACTCTGTAGTGCTGTTTGGTTTTGGATCATACTATTGCCAAAAGCCTTGTGGTTCTTGATAGGCCTGTGGTCTCCTTTTCCTTTTTGTTTGTTAATGTTATTTTGAGCCTCTTTGATGAATTAATGCCACTCTTTGAAGATTTCTAATGTAGCTTTTGGACAGGCATTGTTTTCATATATAGAGATACACACATGTAATATCCACGATTGTAGTAAATTATGATGCATTGACTACGCTTACAGCTTCGATTGACTGTTTTGTGTGTCCAGAGAAAGTTTGCTGGATGTTCTAGAGCAGTGTTTCTCAACCTGGGGGTCGGGACCCCTGGGGGGGGGGGTCGCGAGGGGGTATCAGAGGGGTCAGTATTTTCTGTTGGTCATGAGGGTTCTGTCTGGGAAATTTGGCCCAATTCTATCATTGTTGAGATTCAGAATGCTCTTTGATTGTAGGTGAACTATAAATCCCAGCAACTACAACTCCCAAATGACAAAATCAATTCCCCCTACAACCCCCACCAGTATTCAGACTTGGGCGTATCAGGTATTTGTTGAATATTTGTGCCAAATTTGCTCCAGTGAATGAAAATACATCATCATATCCGATAGTTACATTACAATAATGTTATGGTTGGGGGTCACCATAACCTGAGGAACTGTATTAAGGGGTCGCGGCATTAGGAAGCTTGACAACCACTGTTCTAGGGAGGTACAGCTTCTTAAACACAGGGTCCTGACCCTGAATGTGGTCCCCTTCACTTACTGTTTTGTTTGGGGGGGGGGTCACAAAAATTGGGACACAGTAAAAGGTTTCTGAATGCGATCCATTTACACAAATCTCTTATCAACAAAGTGCAGTGTTTACAGTGGACTTTGCTGAAAATCCTTCAGGAAAGGAAAGGTCAGATTGAATTGCTGTGAGTTTTTCGGACTGTATAGCCATACAGCCCAGAAAACTCACAGCAACCCAGTGATTCCAACCATGAAAGCCTTCAACAACACAAAGGTCAGATTGTTTGGCAAGCCGTGCAAATGCTGGTTTATTATCAATCAATGTTTGATTTATTTACTTATTTTATATACCTATATATCTGGGGTCACGAAAAAAGTTCTTGGGCGGAAAGGGGTTGTGAGTGGGAAAAGTTTAAGAAGTCACATTCTAGAAAACGGGGCCAGGAGAAAGTTGTTTTCTGGACTGCAGCGTGATAGATTTCAGGGCCCTTTGGAGCTTTTCCGAAGCCGCTTTTAGCTTTGAGTTATTTCATGCTTGTGGTCCCCTGTTCTCTCCAATGATCATTTCTTTGTGTTCAGGGTTGGAGTGGCTGCCTTCCAACGTTTGAGCCTTTTGATATTCCGGGTGTCATTCCGAGACATGCACTGAATGCTAGCCTTCCCGAGACAAACTTTTGGGAATGAGCAGCCTGGGCTAATGTCGGCTTGTTCTCTGAGTTCTTGTTCAAGGAATAAAAACAACAGGGAGCTGAAGCAAATGGGGTTTGTGGGGGGCATTTAGCTGCAGAGCAGGAACATAAAAGAGGCTTCTAGCACAGCACATGATAAATAATAGACATAGATGCTGTTGCTTATTGCGGGACCACAGGGTGTCCAACAAGGTTGTGGGTTATAAAGCTGGCTTGTGGGTTATTTTATTTATCGTGTCAGGCAACCAAACAGTTGTATTACATTTTTGACAGGACAAACAAACAAACATACAAAAGACACAGAGCTTGCAAGCTTGGTAGTGGATTAAATGTCCTTTGACCAGTATCTGGCCACTTGGAGTGCCTCTGGTGTTTCTGCAAGAAGGTCCTCCATTGTGCATGTGGCTGGGCTCAGGTTGCATTGTAGCAGGTGGTCCATGGTTTGCTCTTCTCCGCACTCGCATGTCGTGGATTCCACTTTGTAGCCCCATTTCTTAAAGTTGGCTCTGCATCTCGTGGTGCCAGAGCGCAGTCTGTTCAGCGCCTTCCAAGTCGCCCAGTCTTCTGTGTGCCCAGGGGGGCGTCTCTCATCTGGTATCAGCCATTGATTGAAGCTCTGGGTTTTTCGCCTGCCACCTTTGTACTCTCGTTTGCTGAGGTGTTCCAGCGAGTGTCTCTATAGATCTTAGAAAACTATTTCTTGATTTAAGTCGTTGGCGTGCTGGCTGATACCCAAACAGGGGGTGGGCTGGAGATGTCACTGCCTTGGTCCTTTCACTATTGGTTGCTACTTCCCGGCGGATGTCAGGTGGTGCAATACCGGCTAAGCAGTGTAATTTCTCCAGTGGTGTAGGGCGCAGACACCCCATGATAATGCAGCATGTCTCATTAAGAGCCCCATCCACTGTTTTAGCGTGGTGAGATGTGTTCCACACTGGGCATGCATACTCAGCAGCAGAGTAGCACAGTGCAAGGGCAGATGTCTTCACTGTGTCTGGTTGTGATCCACAGGTTGTGCCAGTCAGCTTTCGTATGATATTGTTTCTAGCACCCACTTTTTGCTTGATGTTCAGGCAGTGCTTCTTGTAGGTCAGAGCACGGTCCAGAGTGACTCCCGGGTATTTGGGTGCGTGCAATGCTCCAGTGGGATTCCTTCCCAGGTGTGCAGCTTGTGGGTAAGTTGACAGAGTTAGTGGCTTGCCTGCCTCCGAGCTTTCAATTTTGTGGCCTAAAGGAGGGGGTCTAAAAAGCCTTTTATTTCCTTGGATGTAATGGCTATTGCCAGGCCTGGTATTAGGTTTGTGGTGCGTTCTGTTGACTTGTGTAGTGTAGTACATTGCTGCTGCAGCATGTTGTAACTGCTATTATTGTCTGTGGAATTTAAAGATGTGCATACGATTACGGAGGGACGTCCCACCAGTCCATGTCATCATAGAAGCTAAGAACTGAACCATCTTGTCTAGAAGCAGTCTTGCTGTTGTTGCTAAATGTTAGTAACAGATGGTATTTGTTCTCAGAAAATTGCATATCATTTGCTTGAGATGTGAATTGTTCTTAAAGTGTAGCGGCCTGTTACTGGCAAGTTCCGAAATGTACATTCCACAAACTATGATGCCTGTTTCTGTAGGTTTCTGAACGGAGGCTGGATGACCTTCTGTCAGGAGTGCTTTGATTGTATTTTCTTGCACAGCAGAAGGGGGTTGGACTGGAGACACACACACACACACATATACACACACACTGTATATATATGATACTGTGTATCGATAGATAGATAGATAGATAGATAGATAGATAGATAGGTAGGTAGGTAGGTAGAGATATATTATATTATATAAAATATATATTTTATATTAGGTAAAGAGGGGAAACAAGAGGGGAGCAAAAAGGTATGTTTTTCTTATACAAGTAAAGTGGGAGAACAATAATTAGATAGGATACTAGGAAACCTATAAAGAAATAAGAAGAAAGAAAAAGGCCTTGTGCAAAAATTGTCTACAAAAGAAAAAAAAAGGAAAAAAACACAGAAAAAGTGAAAAATTAAAAATTAAAACGACTGGATGGCCCTTTGGGGTCTTTTTCAACTCTCTGATTCTCTGTATTTTGTTGACTTCTTCTGGAGTGATTGATTATTCTCTTGCTTGAGAGGTGAAACTATGAAGGAGGGAAAGATGGGTTTGTCCAGAAAATTGTTTCTGGTTCCATAATAATAATAATAATAATTATTATTATTATTATTATTATTATTAATTATTTATTTATACCCCCCCCCCCCACCATCTCCCCAAGGGGACTCGGAGCAGCTTACATGAGGCCAAGCCCAACAACACATCAATAAAACAAAAAACCATAAACAAAAGCAATACAACTAATATAACTCACATGTAAACAGTAACACACAAGGATTTAAAAACCTATGCCTGGGCCAAATGTAATAATTTAAAATTTAAAAAATAAATGCTGGGCTTGCAGCATGTCATTCTAATGCCTCAAACCTGGAGGAAAATAAGGAAATGTGTTCTTGTTACATACGAGGGTTGAATGAAAAGTAATGCCTCTACCTTCGTAAGTCCTCAATAGATGGCAGTACTGGTGTGCGGCAGGTGCTGGCTTGTTCAGTAGACTCTCCTCTACAGTTCCATTTTGGCAGGAAGCCTTAGCATTGAACGGTTGTGTTGTTAAGGTGAAAAGTAATGCCTCCACCTTCGTAACTTCTCAACAGATGGCAGTACTGGTATGCGGCAGGTACTGGCTTGTTCAGTAGGCTCTCCTCTACAGTTCCATTTTGGCAGGAAGCCTTAGCATTGAACAGTTATGTTGTTAAAGTGCCAAGTATGGAACCCTGTGCAGACAGTCGGTCAGTACGACTTAAGCAATGTGCTAACATTGAATTCTTGACAGCAGAAGGTGTCACCCCAAAGGAAATTCATCAGAGAATGCAAGCTGTTGATGGTGATTGTGTTGATGTGAGTACTGTGCGTCGTTGGGTGAGTCAGTTTAAAGATGTTGAGGTGGGAACATCTGACTTGCGTCCAAAGAGTTGGATGTCCTGTGACAGCAACCACCTTCAGAAAAGTTGTTCATTGTTCTTAGAAATGTATCCAATTGTCTGGTGATTATGTGGAAAAAGTGAATAGTGGTAGTTAAAGAGCATGTTCTAAGGATTATTTCTGTGTGTGATTTATTAAAATATTCCCATCCAAACCCAAGTAATGATGGTGGAGGCATTACTTTTCACTCGTATCTACTGTTTTTCCTCTTTGCACCAGCAGCATAGTTCTGTTGGTGGCTGTGCTGTTTTTGTAGGTTGTTCCTGTGTCTTCTTGCCCCAGAATTGGACAGGAGGCCCCATCTCAGTAGAGGAGTACTTCTATAGAGCAGGGAACTGAAAGGGTTTGTTAGGTGCCAGGTAGACCTCTGGTGTTTTGCCCTCGGCTGTCATTGCTGCCAGGACTTGCATCTCACTCTGTTTGATCTGTCCTATGTTTGGTTATGATAAGCCACTCTGGAAGTTTTTGCCAAGGAGAGCTGCATACAGATGTGTTTGAAGTAATGAAGCCAATAGTCCTGGAGCAGCCAGTGCGCTCTGGGTTTCCTTTAAGGATCCTGATTATGGTCCCTGCCTGAACTTGGAAATGCCTTCAAATTCCTAGGTGCAGATATTAGGCTCTTGGAAGGTCAGGTGGCTGTGAATATAACCAGACAGGCCTATATTCAGACTGGCAAAAACTCTGTAACTTAAATGAAGTGTCAAAATATGTGTGATTCATAGACAAGTGTATATTGTTGAACCAAGAGCTGAGGCGGGTGGTAGGTGAGTTGAAGTCTTTGTTTGGATAACTGCCACATACAATGCCTTCCAGCTCGGAAGATGGATTATCTTGAATGTTTTTGGAATTATTCATGTTTAAACTATTCCTATCCAATAAAAGTGATGGAATTTTAGTATTCTCTGGCGATGGCATGGGAATTGTTGTATTTTGAGCCCATCCATCCAAATTGTATGCCGAGTGATGTCTGTTACCGATGCAAGTTTGAATATGTGTGAGAGTGGCATCGGAGAGTGAACACAATTAAGACAGGCATCTCTGCTCTTCCCCTATGTTCTGTATTAATTGAAGGTTTTAATTACCCCAGTAATAAGTGGCTTTGGGGTTCAGGGATATAGAGAGATAATCGCACACAAATAACATCCTGCAGGGCAGCATTCAGAACCATAGGAACTTAAAAACAGACAAGCACAAAGATGTCAGCCATTTCTGAGACTACAGCTACTTTAAAAAGGCATCTTAAAGTGAAAGAAAGTCTTAAAATACAGGGGAGATGCCTCTCTGGGAAGGAGGGCATCTCACATCCAAGAAAGGGTTCCCCACTGGCTCATTAGTCATAGCTATAGGTATGATCTGAAAACAAATAATCCATAGTAGGTATCCTCAAACTGTGGCTCTCCAGGTATTTGGGACTCCAACTCCCAGAAGGCCTAACAAGCTTGTCCAATTGTCAGGAATTCTGGAAGTTGAAGGCCCAAACAGTTGGAGGGCCGCAGTTTGAGGATGCAATAAAATCATTTAAAGCTTATAGAAAGGCAGCATGTGCATATGTGTGTACAGTGGATCCTCTACTTAAGAGTGTCCCAGTTTAAGAGCATTCTGAGTTGTTCAGTCTGGGTTTTGCTTTGACATAAGAGCCACACTTTGAGTTAAGAGCACTAGCACCAGAGTCCAAGGCTTTAGGGCTTCAAGGAAGCAGCTTCCGTGCCTCATGCATTTGTCCGCTTTGGGAGATCGCTGTCTGCTTTGCTTTTATTCACTGCTTTGCTTTTGTTCACTTTGAGGCACTTTTGGTGAGTTGATTTTGTGTGCCTTTTATTCCTGGTCTGTTTGGCTTCCTGAAGAGAGAGAGGGAGAGAAAGCAAGAGAGGGAGGGAGGCTGGAATGAGAGCAGTATGAAGAAGAAAAGGATGCTTCTGCCTATTCATTTGATGCTTCCTTGCAACAACTTTGTGCTTTGTACCATTTAAAAATTGATCATTTTTTATTGTTCTATGCTAATGTGCATTTATACATTATTTGTTATGTATAAAGTACATTTTCTTCAAACAGGTAACCACAAAAATGGTGGTGGTGGTGGTGGAACGGATTCATAGTATTTCAGTGGGAAAATTCACTTTGAAATGAGAGCATTTTGATTTAAGAGCTCAGTCACGGACTGAATTAAACTTTTAAGTCAAGGCATCACTGTGTAGACCAAAATAAAAGCAGCACCATTAAAAGTCCATTGTAAACAGTTCCTAAAAGTCTGATGGAGTAGGAAGGATTCCCCTTGTCTGTGGACTCTCCCCTTTAAACCCCTCCAAGGAAGCATCCGGACTGACCTCCCAGCTTCTGGGTTAATCTATCCCTTTGGCCTTTCAGGGGATGTGAAGGGAAGGAGGAGGGAGGAAGCGAGGAAGGAATTGGACTTGGCAGTGGAGAACCAGCCTCTGGGCTTTGGTTTTTCTCAGAGGTCAGGACTTCCGACTTCATCTGCACTGTAGGATTAATGTAGCTTGACACCCCTTTTAACTGTCATGGCTCAGGCTATAGGACATCAGCGGAGTTGTAGTTTGGTGGAGCAACAGCACTATTTGGCAGGGAAGACTAAAGGCCCTGTAAAACTACAGGTCCCATTAATCCATAGCTGTGAAAGTGGCATTGAACTGCATTAATTCGATGGTGTAGATCAGAGGTCCTCAAACTAAGGCCTGAGGGACAAATACGGCCCTCCAAGGTAATTTCCCGGCCCTCGCTCAGGGTCAACCTAAGTCTGAAATGACTTGAAAGCACACAATAACAACAACAATCTCATCAGATTTTTATTGCTTTTGTGATGTTTTATATTGTTTAATATTTTTTATCTATATTATGTTTTATGTATACTGATTTGTTGGTAACCGCCTTGAGTCACCAATTGGCTGAGAAAGGCGGTATACAAATACAATAAATAAATAAATAAAATCAGCCAAAAGCAGGCCCACACTTCCCATTGAAATACTAATAAGCTTATATTTGTTAACATTGTTCTTTATTTTAATTATTGTATTGTTTTTAAGTGTTGTTTTTTTTTTTGCACTATAAATAAGATATGTGCAGCGTGCATAGGAATTCATGGGTTTTTTTTTTCAAATTATAATTCAGCCCCCCAACAATTTGAGGGACTGTGACCTGGCCCTCTGTTTACAAAGTTTGAGGACCCCTGGTGTAGAGGCACCCTTGATCTCTTTGTGCCCCCCAGTTCTCATAGCACATGCATTGACAATGTATTTTGTTCCTGATGCAAGAAGGCAGTCAGTGGTGTTTCGTTCGTAGTTGCATGTCCCTGGACTTCAGAGCGATGCATTTAATCAACTACCAAACTTGCAAACTTTGTGTTTTGTTTGTTTGTTTGTTAAAAAATGCAACACAACTGTTTGGTTTGCTCCTGACATGATAAATAAATAAATAAGGGCAATGCAAGCACATCTCCGGGCAATGCAAGCACATCTCCGTGCTCTTTAGTTCCCCCCTTTTTGGGTCTTTGGGGATGGGTCTCCCTCAGATTTCCTTTTGGATTCCCTCTTGCCAGTTGATGGAGGCAGGAGGAGACCTGAATAGTTCCAAATTGTTTGCTCTTTTCTCTTCTTCAGCAGTTCAGTTCCATAATAGCCTTGCTTGCCAATAGGAAATAGTTGCGAGGTGAAGCTCAGACAGAAGCAAGGCAGGATTTATGCATCCCTTTAGCAGCCCTTGGTAACAGGATGGATCACTTCTTCGGCCCTCCTACAAGGATCACTCTCAGGAAATGTCAACTCCGCATTTACAGGCCGGCCAAGGGAGTCAGAATTTCCATTCTGTTGTAAGACGTTTGGGCCTGAGCTCAGGCAAGGAGTGTAACAGGTTTTGTTTCTGAAGCAGCAGAGACCAAGCTCAGAGGAGTTGCTTCCTTGGGGGCAGCTTTCCAGAATTAAAGTGGGAAAGGTCTGAGTTCTGGTCCCCAAGAAAGGAACTTCTCTAAGCTCTGCAGGAAAGGCCTTTCTTTCCCAGAGTCTTTACCTTGAAATGCCTTTGGGAGTTCAAAGGCAACAATAACCCTCTCTTGCTGATATTCCTTAATCCAGGCATGAGCAAACTTTGGCCCTCCAGGTGTTTTGGACTTCAACAACCAGTAGGCTGTTAGGAATTGTGGGAGTTGAAGTCCAAAACACCTGGCGGGCCAAAGTTTGCTCATGCCTGGATTAATTGTATATCATGATGCATCAAGTAGATTGAGTGTATGTCATACACATATGTTATATATTCATATTCCTGTATTCAAAAATACAGTGTTCTCTTGCTATTAAGTTCACTTTTCGTGGACTCGCTGTTTCGTGGGTTTTTGTTTCCTGTCAACAATGGAGTGTGGAAGGGGGTTTCACCCTCCCTCTCGGGGGAGAGAGAGAGAGAGAGAGAGAGAGGAAATACAAAGCAGTATGTAAATAATGGCCTTATAACCCCTTCCTTATACCTAGCCACAAAAAAAAGGATGTGCAGTGCTTTTAAATCTCTCCTCAGAATGCGATATATCTATATAAATAAAAATGTAATGTTCGTTTGTGGGATTAACAGAACTCAAAAAACACTGGACGAATTGACACCAAATTTGGGCACAATACACCTATCAGGCCGACAAGTGACCATCACTCATAAAAACACTGGAAAACACAGCAGAATAGATTTTAAAAGCCAAAAACCCCCAAAAAATACATTACAACGCATGCTTAAAAACATCTATACATGCAAACACACATATAGACACATACACACAAATATAGACACACTCAAAAAACATCTACACAGACTGGGCCACAGCAACGCATGGCAGGGGACAGCTAGTATCTATATAAATGAAAATGTAATATTCGTTTGTGGGATTAACATAACTCAATAACCACGGGGCGAATTAACACCAAATTTGGACACAAGACACCTATCAGGCCAACAAGTGAGCATCACTAATAAATGACTGAAAAACACAGTGGAATAGGCTTAAAAAGCCAAAAATAAAAAATACATTACTACGCATGCGCAAAACCACATATATACACACATACACAAATATATATACACACATATATATACACAGACCGGGCTGCAGCAATGCATGGCAGGGGACGGCTCGTATATATAGAGTGTCCCTACTTTGCAGATTTTCACTTTTTGCAGGTGGTCCTGGAATGTAACACCAGCGATAAGTGAGGGAACACTGTACATGCTTTATGTGTGTGTGTGCACATGTTGTCTATTCATCTTGAGTGCGCATGTTGTTTAATTGTGCCTGGAGTGCTGTTGTTTTGTTCCAGTTGGAGGCAACCTATTGAATGAATTCCAGAATGGTGGCCGAGCACTGTGTCGTGATGGTAGTTGTTATTCATTACTCTCACTGAAACTTTTATTAGTCATTTTACTATCTAGTCACCTTTGACCGCTGCCTTGGAAGAGGCCCAGGCAGTCGGATCAAGCTGGGGGCCACAGCCTTTCAAGGGCTATTAGACTGCAACTCCTATCAGTCCTAGCCAGGATAGGCAATGGCTGGGGATGATGGAAGCTTTCAGGAGGAGACAATTTTCCTACTTCTGGTATAAAGAAAATTGGGCAAATAGAGTGACCACTTATTACACTATGTAACAAAATGTGAGAAAAATCTGTTCCTGCTTTGAAAGTGTTATTTCCTGTTTAATTGTGCGGCACTTTCTTTGAAAGTAGTTCTACTCCAGAAACTTGATTTGCGTGGCTGCCACAAGTTAGGTTAAATGGGTTGAAACTCTTTTATGTTGTATGTCAATCTGTTCAGCCTATTATTGTGTCTGATGTTCGTGCTGATGCTCATGATGGGAATGTTTCAGATGGTATTGGGGATGAGGGGCTGCTTGGGCCTGAACTAAGATCAGAAGAAAGGCCTGAACTGTTTCAGGAAGATTCATAAGGCCACATTCCTGGGAAAGGCCTTTCATTGCTTTTCTCAGAGCAACTGTCTGAAAATGATGCTGAGATTGATTTGTCAGGTACATGAGTTAACAAGGGCGAGGATAGTGCAACCTTGGACAGAAAGTGAAGTTTTAGTAAACAGAGGCAGAGCTTTCAGAGTCTGAGGCGATCACGTCATCTACAGGAAAAGAAAGATAACAAACCGTTATCTAGTGGGAAAGTCAAGAAGAATGCTTTCCTTTCAATTTTGGGTTCTGGAAAAGGTTTATAATGATTCAGTTGAGGCAACATTGTTATTTTATCACAATCTTACTTTCAAGTGCTCTGAGTTTCATGTACCAAGTTTTTGCCAAGCTTAAGTTTTGCCTATAGGATTTTCCTGCTGTTTTGTTTCATGATTTTAAGTGCCTTGCTTCATAGATTTCTATGGACTAATGGATCTTGTTTCCCTTTGAAGCTTATGGACTATCTTGGATTTTGGACTTTTACTTTTTTGCAGTTTTTTTTTACTGCTTTGCCTACATATATTCTACAGTAAAATGCATGTTGATTTTACCAAGCTGGTGTGTTTAAGGTCAGAGGTGTTCCTACTCTGGTGTATGGCACTCTATGAAATGTTCATCGAGAAACTATAGCAAAATGTGTTGCTGCAGGATGTCCCACAAAAGCAAAGTTTTTGCAGATTAATAAATGTTTTCCATGTTTTTATGATAGAACTAGTTAGGAAAAAAAAACATTTATAACCCAGGGACAAAAATCATATGTCATAGTGTTACTTATATATGATTGTATTTGCATATATGTTGTAAACCGACCTGAGTCCCTCATAGAATCATAGAATCATAGAATCAAAGAGTTGGAAGAGGCCTCATGGGCCATCTAGTCCAACCCCCTGCCAAGAAGCAGGAATATTGCATTCAAATCACCCCTGACAGATGGCCATCCAGCCTCTGCTTAAAAGCTTCCAAAGAAGGAGCCTCCACCACACTCCGGGGCAGAGAGTTCCACTGCTGAATGGCTCTCACAGTCAGGAAGTTCTTCCTAATGTTCAGATGGAATCTCCTCTCTTGTAGTTTGAAGCCATTGTTCCATTGCGTCCTAGTCTCCAAGGAAGCAGAAAACAAGCTTGCTCCCTCCTCCTCCCTGTGGCTTCCTCTTACATATTTATACATGGCCATCATATCTCCTCTCAGCCTTCTCTTCTTCAGGCTAAACATGCCTGAAGAAGAGGTGAGAAGGCCGGTATAGAAAACTTCCAAATTAAATAAATAAATAAATAAATTACTGAATGTTGCAGGCAAGTCTAGATGCTGCCATGTACAAGTCACGGTGAGGCAGATGCATTGCCCTGGACTCCTTGGAACAAAAGTTTCTTTAAAATGGAATGCAGTTACTGCACCCAGTAAGCCAGGGGTCCTTAAACCTTTTAAACAGAGGGCCAGGTCACAGTCCCTCAAACTGTTGGAGAGCCGGATTATAATTTGAAAAAACATGAATGAATTCCTATGGACACTGCACATATCTTATTTGTAGTACAAAAACCACATAAAAACAATGCAATAATTAAAATGAAGAACACTTTTAACAAATATAAATTTATTAGTATTTCAATGGGAAGTGTGGGCCTGCTTTCAGCTGATGAGATAGGATTGTTGTTGTTGTTCTGTGCTTTCAAGTCATTACAAACTTAGGTTGACCCTAAGCGAGGGCCAGGTAAATGACCTTGGAGGGCCGCATTCAGGCCCCGGGCCTTAGTTTTAGGACCCCTGGTATATACTGTGATACCTTGAATTAAGAGCTTAATTCAGTCCATGACTGAGCTCCTAAATAAAACGCTCTCATCTCAAAGTGAATTTTCCCACTTTTTTGAACAGTAACTTGGGAGGTGGGCAGTGAGGTCAGTCCCCCAGGCCAGAAGGGGCTGGCTGTGTGCATATATCTCTGCTCCTCACCCTGCCTTGCCTTTGACTCCAGGGCAGCTTCAGCATTTCCCTTTTAAATGTAAAAGGTACAAGTGGGAGAGGGTGCTCTAGCTTGGATGAATTGATACCTGTGTTATATCTTGATTGGAAATGGTCCTGGGGTTGAGCACTTGCCCAGGGCTCAGGAGCCTTTCCCCATGAAGAGGAGCTGGCTGGTGTTTGGCCCCCTCTTAAAGCCAGCCGGGAACGAGGGTCATTGGCTCATCAGCAAGTGTAACGTACCTCTTGTCCATCTCTTCCAGAGGTTTTCTCCAACGTGGACTGAGCCGCCGGTCTCTGTGGTGGGGGCCAAGGCCGCACCGCCTCCTGGGAGGTCTCCGGAGGCCTGGGGCCGGACTGGGCGCCGGAGCGGCTTCGCTGGGGTCATTTGCGTCGGAGAAGAGGAGGCGCTGCGGCTGGCTGGGACTCTTCCTCCCTCCTTGCCTTCTCTCCTGCCGCTGTGCCAGCGCGCTCTCTGCTTACCCTACTGACTGCCTCTGCCAATTGGGAAGAGTAGCGCTTGGGAGGCTGCCGTTGGGGTGAGCATCCCATCCTTCACTGAGTGCTTTGTCTTTGGGGGTGGGGAGTCATAAACAGGTGGCTGGAGCATAGAATCCTAGAGGTGGAAGAGACATCATGGGCCACCCAGTCAACCCCATTCTGCCAAGAAGCATAGTATAGACTACTGCAACACTCTCTACGTGGGGTTGCCTCTGAAGACTGCCCGGAAGCTACAACTAGTCCAACGTGCGGCAGCCAGATTACTAACAGGAGCGGGGTACAGGGAGCATACTACTCCTCTGCTGCGTCAGCTCCGCTGGCTGCCAGTCGGCTTTCAAGCACAATTCAAAGTGCTGGTGTTGACCTATAAAGCCCTAAATGACTCAGTCCCAGTTTACCTGTCTGAACGGATTTGATTCTCCCCTATGAACCATCAAGGTTGTTAAGATCTTCTGGAGGGGTCCTGCTCTCGGGCCCACCACCTTCGCAATCGCGTCTGGTGGGGACGAGAGACAGGGCCTTCTCGGTGGTGGCCCCTCGGCTGTGGAACTCTCTCCCGATAGAGATCAGATCTGCCCCCTCCCTCCTGACTTTCAGAAAGATGGTAAAATCTTGGCTTTAGAATATAGCATTCTCAGATCTCTGGTTAAAAGCCTCCAGAGAAGGAGCCTCCACCACACTCTGGGGCAGAGAGTTCCACTGCTTAACAAATCTCTCCCTCACACAGTTAAAGAGTTCTTCGTCATGATCTATAAGCCAGGGGTAGCCTGTTCTCCCGGGTTGAATTTGCCAGATTTGTTTCTATTTTGGGTTTCCTTCCCAACCTCCTGGTCAAAAGAAGCAGTGGAAAGCCAGAACCAGCCCAGGTAGAACTGAAGGCCAAGTTCACCTTAGATACCCAGACTGTTTTGCTTTGACCCTTGGGCACTGACCCAGGGTTTTGTAGGCGTTGTAGGTCAGTGGTTCTCAACCTGGGGTCCCCAGATGTTTATGACCTTCAATTCCCGGAAATCCTAACAGCTGGTAAACTGGCTGGGATTTCTGAGAGTTGTAGGCCAAAAACATCTGGGAAGCCCCAGGTTGAGAACCACTGTTGTAGGTGATTCTATGTTTTTAATGGTTTTTAAAGGTTTTTTTGTATGGATTTTTATTATGTCATGTCAAATATTTTAAAGGTATTTATTGTTGTTGTGGCATCTAATTGCTGCTAATTTGGAAGCCGCCTTGAGTCGCATTCTGGCTGAAAAAGGCAAGATAGAAATACTGTAAATAAATAAATAAACAGTCTTTGGCCGTGCCTCCAATTTCAAGAAAGGTTTTGAGAGGTGGGCCTCTCTGTGACCTTATGGTTTTTCCTCTTCTGCAGGTCCCCTGCTGTTGAAAACAACCTCACGACAGAAGGGTACGATCCAAGGCAGAGTCTTTAAGGTATAACATAAGTGGGCTGGCTAGTTGACGAAGGCATATATATGACCCCTTCTTATCTCTTGCAGCAAGCCCCTCTTCTTTCTGTTTCACCCTACACCTGCTTTTCATGTCCTTTAAGGCTTTTGAAATGCTAGCTCACAATCCACTTTCTATCCTTTCCATTTTGGTAACAAGAGGAACTTTGGCACAGTAGCCCTGCACCCTCCTGCCGTCTTTCCCTGCGCGTGCCATTAACACTCCTCTTGTCCCCAAGGTTGTCGGAGAAGAAAAGGAAGAGAGACGCAACCAACGAGAGGAAGAGAGCACAGCCAAGGAGCAGTAGGATGGCAGCTGAGACCCTGAACTTTGGGCCAGAGTGGTGCGTTGAGTTTGGGTCAGTGGGAGGAAGGGGTGAAGTTGTGGGGCAGAGGGATGCACAGGGGCCATGAAGGACCACACCACCCTGCATCCTATTGGGAGATGTGGCTGGCTTTCTTTGAGGAATCCCCCCGCCCTTTGGGTTAGGTGATGCTGCCCCTTTCTCGGCTGTGCCTTGCCTCCATCTGCGCCCTTCTTCTGTCTCCCTTCAGGCTTCGGGCGCTCTCCAGCGGCGGGAGTGTCGCGTCCCCCCCTCCCTCCCCTGCCATGCCAAAGTACAAACTCGCAGAATACCGATATGGGCGGGAAGAGATGCTGGCACTTTACATCAAAGACAACAAGGTAAACAATCCTGCTCTCTGGCATCTCCTTCCCAAGGGCCTGAAGATGGCTGCTGTCTTCTCCATATCCTGCAAATCCCTGAGACTCTTCATGGGGGTGTTTGCTTTATAGTCAGTGGTTCGCAACCTTTCTAACACCGGGACCCCTAAATATGGTTCCTCATGTTGTGGTGACCCCTAACCATAAAATTATTTTCATTGCTCCTTTATAACTGTAATTTTGCTATATTTGTTTATTTGTTTATTTATTTGACTTGTATACCGCTACTCCCAATATGGCTCGGAGCGGTTTACAGCAGTAGATTACAACAATACAATTAACTTTAAAATACAATAAAAACAAGAACAGACATAGTCCCAAGTTATTCACCCATTGAAAGTTTGTCAGAAGAGAAAGGTTTTACAGGCTTTCTGAAAAGCAAGTAGCTCTTGGATGGTTCGGGTTTCAACTGGCAAGGCATTCCATAAATAAGGGGCTACAATCAAGAAGGCTCTATGCCTAGTAGAGAACAGATGATAAGTTGGGGACTTCAAGCAAATTTTGGTCTTTGGACTGAAGTAATCTCTGGTGTTGGTAAGGGGATGAGTGGGCCCTCAGGTACGCCGGCCCCAGACCATATAAGGCCTTAAAGATTAGTACCAGCACCTTGAAAGTAATCCGGTACTCAATCGGAAGCCAGTGCAGCTGTTGTAGAATTGGGGTGATATGATACCTCACCGGCACCCCAGCGAGAAGACGATCCGCCGCATTTTTACAAATCGTAATGTATATATCTGATATGAAGGATGTGTTTTAATTGTTACAAATTCAACATAATTAAAGCATCATGATTGATCAGAAAAAATATGGATTTGCAGTACCTTCAACCGATTCAGCGCTGACTTCCACAGACCACTGAGACCTCCACACAGAACTCCCAGACGGCGAGAATGCGAAGCAGGCGAGGCAGGCTTTGCACGAGGCCAGGCCTTGCACGGAGGGCCCCTCGCCTGCCGCGCACCCTCGCCGGGTGGCAAGAGGGCAAGGCAACCTTTGTGCAAGGCCAGGCCTCACGCGAAGGAGCCCTCACATGGCCCGCACCCTTGGGGTGGGGCCAACGGGATAGGGCCTTCTCGGTGGTGGCCCCTCGACTCTGGAACTCTCTCTCTAAGGACATCAGGCAGGCCCCGTCGCTAGCAATCTTTAGGAGGAGCTTGAAAACGTGGTTGTTCCAGTGTGCCTTTCCAGAATAAGGAAACTCCTAGCATTATGTCCCAACGCACTTTATTAGAGATCCAGGATATCTGCATGCCCATCCCTCTCCAAACACCCCACCTTGTCATGCCCAGCATTTCTAATTTTTAATTTTAATTATTACATTTGGCCCGGCCATTATTTTTAATTGCGTCTTTGGATGTTGTTAATGTATTGCTATTCTTTCTTATTGCTATGTTTTTTTGAGTTATTGTGTTGTTGTTGCTGTTGTTTTATTGTTGTATTTGGGCTTGGCCTCTTATAAGCCACACCGAGTCCTTCGGGAGATGGTAGCCGGGTACAAATAAAGGTTTATTATTATTATTATTATAACGGAGGCGGCCTCACGACCCCTCCGAAATGGTCAGGTGACCCCCCATGGGGGTTGCGACCCCCAGGTTGAGAACCGCTGTTTATATTGTCCATCCACACACACACACACACCCTTTTCTGTATCTTCTCCTGAAAGCAACCAGTAGGAAGTATCACCTGGATTGGGGAAGCAATGTGTATGGAGCCGGGCCCATGCAGGCCAGTAACGTTTTCTCGCTTCCTCCTCCCCGTGTCGCCTGTCCTTTCAGGTCCCAGAGGAAATCCAGGACAAAGAGTTCTCTGCCATTCTCCAGGATGATCCCCTACAGCCCTTGGCGTTGCTGCCATTGACAGAAGAAGAACAGGTGAGGAAAAGAGGTTCCACCCAAGCAGGAGGAAGAAGAACTTCCTGGCAGCAGAAGGCGTTTGGCAGAGGAATCCACTCCTGCCTGGGAGTCTCCTTCTCTGGAAGTTTCTAAACAAAGGCCTGAGGAGAGTGATGGGCTTCTGTCAGGAAGGCTTTGGGTTATGGATTCCTGTCTGGGGGTTCCTCCCACCTCTGTGGTTCTAGAGCTGAAAGGGGACTTTGGCTTGTCCAGATTGAGAAGGCAGAATCCAGGTGTTCCTCCTGTCAGAAATATTAAATATTAACTAGTATTTTTGATTACAAAAGTGTGAGTCAAGCACTGAAAGAGTGAACAGGCCTGAGGAGAGTGAGTAGGCCGAAGCCTCTTAAGAGTCAGTGGGCAAAAGCTAGTGTCATCTTGAGGAGAGTGAGTAGGCCGAAGCTTTATTTTATTTTTTATTTTTCTTGGTTTTTTAAATTATTTTTATCTGGGGATTTTTGCATCTTTTTTTTTCTGCATTTTTGTTTTTATGTTTTTAATAAAAATTTATTTTAAAAAAATAGTTAGTGGGCCAAAGTTAACGTCATCCTGAGGAGAGTGAGCATGCCAAAGCTTGTTAATCAGTGGGCCAAAGCTAATGTTGTCCTGAGGAGAGTGAGTAGGCCGAAGCATGTTAGGTTCAGTGGGCCAATGCTAGTGACGTCCTGAGGAGAGTGAGTAGGCCGAAGCTTGTTAAGAGTTAGTGGGTGAAAGCTAGTGTCGTCCTGAGGAGAGTGAGTAGGCCGAAGCCTGTTAGAATCAGTTGGCCAAAGCTAGTGTCGTCTTGAGGAGAGTGAGTAGGCCGAAGCCTGTTAGAGTCAGTGGGCCAAAGCTAGTGTCGTCCTGAGGAGAATGAGTAGGCCGAAGCTTGTTAAGAGTTAGTGGGTGAAAGCTAGTGTCCTGAGGAGAGTGAGTAGGCCGAAGCCTGTTCGAGTGAGTGGGCTAAAGCTAGTGTCGTCCTGAGGAGAGTGAGTAGGCTGAAGCCTGTTAAGAGTCAGTGGGCCAAAGTTTGCGTCGTCCTGAGGAGAGTGAGTAGGCGAAAGCCTGTTAAAAGTCAGTGGGCCAAAGCTAGTGTTGTTCTGAGGAGAGTTAGTAGGCCAAAGCCTGTTAAGAGTCAGTGGGCCAAAGCTAGTGTCGTCCTGAGGAGAGTGAGTAGGGCAAAGCCTGTTGAGAGTCAGTAGGCCGAAGCTAGTGTCGTCCTGAGGAGTAGGCCAAAGCCTGTTGAGAGTCAGTGGGCCAAAGCTAGTGTCGTCCTGAGGAGAGGGAGTAGGCTGAAGCTTGTTAAGAGTCAGTGGGCCAAAGCTAGTGTTGTCCTTAGGAGAGTGAATAGGCTGAAGCCTGTTACAGAGTCCGTGGGCCAAAGTTAGTGTTGTCCTGAGGAGAGTGAGTAGGCCAAAGCCTGTTGATAGTCAGTAGGCCAAAGCTAGTGTCGTCCTGAGGAGAGTGAGTAGGCTGAAGCCTGTTAAGAGTCAGTGGGCCAAAGTTTGCGTCGTCCTGAGGAGAGTGAGTAGGCCAAAGCCTGTTAAAAGTCAGTGGGCCAAAGCTAGTGTTGTTCTGAGGAGAGTTAGTAGGCCAAAGCCTGTTAAGAGTCAGTGGGCCAAAGCTAGTGTCGTCCTGAGGAGAGTGAGTAGGGCAAAGCCTGTTGAGAGTCAGTAGGCCGAAGCTAGTGTCGTCCTGAGGAGTAGGCCAAAGACTGTTGAGAGTCAGTGGGCCAAAGCTAGTGTCGTCCTGAGGAGAGGGAGTAGGCTGAAGCTTGTTAAGAGTCATTGGGCCAAAGCTAGTGTCGACCTGAGGAGAGGGAGTAGGCCGAAGCCTGTTACAGAGTCAGTGGGCCAAAGCTAGTGTTGTCCTTAGGAGAGTGAATAGGCTGAAGCCTGTTACAGAGTCCGTGGGCCAAAGTTAGTGTTGTCCTGAGGAGAGTGAGTAGGCCAAAGCCTGTTGATAGTCAGTAGGCCAAAGCTAGTGTCGTCCTGAGGAGAATGAGTAGGCCAAAGCCTTTTGAGAGTTAGTAGGCCAAAGCTAGTGTCGTCCTGAGGAGAGTGAGTAGGCCAAAGCCTGTTAAGAGTCAGTGGGCCAAAGCTAGTGTCGTCCTGAGGAGAGTGAGTAGGCTGAAGCCTATTAAAAGTCAGTGGGCCAAAGCTAGTGTCTTCCTGAGGAGAATGAGTTAAGAGTCAGTAAGCCAAAGTTAGTGTCCTAAGGAGAGGGAGTAGGCCGAAGCCTGTTAGAGTCAGCAGGCCAAAGGTAGTGTCGTCCTGAGGAGAGTGAGTAGGCCAAAGCCTGTTAAGAGTCAGTGGGCCAAAGCTAGTGTCGTCCTGAGGAGAGTGAGTAGGCCAAAGCCTGTTAGAGTCAGCAGGCCAAAGCTATTGTCGTTCTGAGGAGAGTGAGTAGACCAAAGCGTGTTAAGAGTCAGTGGGCCAAAGCTAGTGTCGTCCTGAGGAGAGTGAGTAGGCCAAAGCCTGTTAAGAGTCAGTGGGCCAAAGCTAGTGTCGTCCTGAGGAGAGTGAGTAGGCTGAAGCCTATTAAAAGTCAGTGGGCCAAAGCTAGTGTCTTCCTGAGGAGAATGAGTTAAGAGTCAGTAAGCCAAAGTTAGTGTCCTAAGGAGAGGGAGTAGGCCGAAGCCTGTTAGAGTCAGCAGGCCAAAGGTAGTGTCGTCCTGAGGAGAGTGAGTAGGCCAAAGCCTGTTAAGAGTCAGTGGGCCAAATCTAGTGTCGTCCTGAGGAGAGTGAGTAGGCCAAAGCGTGTTAAGAGTCAGTAGGCCAAAGCTAGTGTCGTCCTGAGGAGAGTGAGTAGGCCAAAGCCTCTTAAGAGTCAGTGGGCAAAAGCTAGTGTCGCCCTGAGGAGAGTGAGTAGGCCAAAGCTTGTTAAGAGTTAGTGGGCGAAAGCTAGTGTCGTCCTGAGGAGAGTGAGTAGGCCAAAGCTTGTTAAGAGTTAGTGGGTGAAAGCTAGTGTCGTCCTGAGGAGAGTGAGTAGGCCAAAGCCTATTAAGAGTCAGTGGGCCAAAGCTAGCATCGTCCTGAGGAGAGTGAGTAGGCCGAAGCTTGTTAAGAGTCAGTAGGCCATCGCTAGCGTCGTCCTGAGGAGAGTGAGTAGGCCGAAGCCTATTAAGAGTCAGTGAGCCAAAGCTAGTGTCGTCCTGAGGAGAGTGAGTAGACCAAAGCCTGTTAAGAGTCAGTGGGCCATAGCTAGTGTCATCCTGAAGAGAGTGAGTAGGCCGAAGCTTGTTAAGAGTTAGTGGGTGAAAGCTAGTGTCGTCCTGAGGAGAGTGAGTAGGCCGAAGCATGTTAGGTTCAGTGGGCCAAAGCTAGTGTCGTCCTGAGGAGAGTGAGTTAAGAGTCAGCAGGCCAAAGGTAGTGTCGCCTGAGGAGTGTGAGGTAAACCTCAGTGTGAGAGGTCTCGTGTGAGAAAGCTCCAGTGGGAAGAAGGCTGCTGTGTGTAAAGTTACTATGTATTTGTTTATTTGTGTTCTGGAAACCTTATTTGTGTTCTGGAAATCTATTTATTTTTGTAAATAGTGCAACCATATTATTTTGCTCCCAAGAAAAGTCTCCCAAGGAAGAGATGACATTGATCTGTGTGTTTTTGGTTCTTTTTCTCACTTCGGGCTCCTGGTCCTGGGTCACACTTCTGCTGATAAGTGACTTTGCTGTGCATTTATGAGGAGGGTCTTTTGTTAATAAGCCCCCTCCCGAACACGTCCCCTTCCCTGCCAACTTCTCTCTTCTCCTCCTCCTCTCCCCACTCCAGAGGAACTTCTCCATGTCTGTGAATAGTGTTGCTGTGCTGAGGCTGATGGGGAAGGGGGCCGGGGCCGCCCCCGCTGGAGTCTCCAGGGGGAGGGGCAGCACGCGGAGCCGAGGTACGGAAGGGAGGCCAGGTGGGTGCTCACAGGAAGGTAGGGACCCCTCCTCTTGCCTTGAGGGAGGGAGGGAGGGAGACAATTAAGTGTCTGTGTGTGTGGGGATATCAGGATGTGACCCCTTTCTGTCCTCCTGTCGCCTGCAACAGGCCGTGGCCGAGGTGAGAGCGGCTTTTACCAAAGAAGCATTGAAGAGGCGGAAGGAGCATTTGGCCGCGGAGCAGTCCGCGAGATACACCGCAGCCAGAGCTGGGATGACCGGTATTTATTTATTTATTTGTCGTGTCAGGACAACCACTCAAATTATATTACATTTCTAACAGAACAAACCAAACAAACAGACAAAATACAAAATTAGTGAGTTTGGTAGTTGATTAAATATCCTTTGACCAGTATCTGGCCCCTTGGAGTGCTTCTGGTGTTGCCGCAAGAAGGTCCTCCCTTGTGCATGTGGCAGGGCTCAGGGTGCATTGCAGCAGGTGGTCAGTGGTTTGCTCCTCTCCACACTCGCATGTCGAGGATTCCACTTTGTGGCCCCATTTCCGAAGGTTGGCTCTGCATCTCGTGGTGCCAGAGCGCAGTCTGTTCAGCACCTTCCAAGTCGCCCAGTGTTCTGTGTGCCCAGGGGGGGAGTCTCTCATTTGGTATCAGCCATTGGTTGAGGTTCTGGTTTGAGTCTGCCACTTTTGTACTCTCGCTTGCTGAGGTGTTCCAGCAAGTGTCCCTGTAGATCTTAGGAAACTATTTCTAGATTTAAGTCGTTGACGTGCTGGCTGATACCCAAACAGGGGGTGAGCTGGAGATGTCACTGCCTTGGTCCTTTCACTATTGGCTGCTACTTCCCGGCGGATGTCAGGTGGTGCAATACCGGCTAAGCAGTGTAATTTCTCCAGTGGTGTAGGGCGCAGACACCCCGTGATAATGCGGGATGACCGGTGCGGGAGAAGGGTTGGTGCCCAGACTTGGGGGGCTTGGTGGTGGTGGATTGGCTGCCTGTGTCCTCCTTCCTCCTGTTCTAACGCTTGCTTTCCTCTCTCCTTTCCTCTCCTCTTCTCCTGCAGAGGGGAACGACGGTTTGAGAAGCCCATTCGACGGGAAGGAGGTACGTTGGAGTGCAACAGGGGAAGCTTAAGGTTTTGGGACCAAGAGCTGCTGGCAGGAATTCCCTTTCTGCCTTCAAGGCTTGTGGGTGGGGAGGTAGTGTTTCCAGGGGTCTCATTTTTTGCAGGTTTTATTTAAAGTTTTGGGGGGGGGGGGGTCCTAAGCTCCCATCCCCACACATAAGCTCCAATCCCACACCGGGATTGTGGCACAGCTGGCTGAGTGTCAGCTGCATTAAGATCACTCTGACCAAAAAAAGGTCATGAGTTCGAAGCCAGCCCAGGTTGGAGTGGGTTTCCAACCAATTGTGTAGCCTGTTGTCGGCCTTTGCAACCCGAAAGACAGTGCATCTGTTAAGTAGGAAAATTAGGTACCACCTTAAAATGTGGGGAGGCTAAATTAACTAATTTATGAGGCCATTAAAAAAGACTCCAGCAAGCACTCCAGCAAAAAGCATGCGGGGAATGCGGAAGTACTTCATCAGTGTCGCAGATGGACGATAAGAGTGACAGTTCCCCTTGCGGCCAGAAAAAGTTAAATAGCCTCTGTCTATGTCTGTATATGTTGTATGTCCAAATTGGCATTGAATGTTTACCAGGGGCTCCTCCTCTTGCCTTCCCACCTCTCTTGAGCCCCCAATGGCGCAGTGGGTTCAACCCTTGTGCTGGCAGGACTGAAGGCCGACAGGTCGCAGGTTCGAATCCGGGGAGAGGCAGATGAGCTCCCTCTATCAGCTCCAGCTCTCATTCGGGGACATGAGAGAAGCCTCCCACAAGGATGATAAAAACATAAAATCATCTGGGTGTCCCCTGGGCAACGTCCTTGCAGACGGCCAATTCTCTCACACCAGGAGTCACTCCTGACACGACAAAAAAAAAATTATTATTAAATCCTTGTGTGTTATTGTCTATGTGTGAGTTATATTAATTGCATTGTTTATTTTGCTTATTGCTTGTTGTTTTTATGTGTTGTTGGGCTTGGCCTCTTGTAAGCCGCTCTGAGTCCCTTGGGGAGATGGTGGCGGGGTATAAATAAAATTATTATTATTATTATTATTATTATTATTATTATTATGGGTGTTATCTGTACTTCTAGACCCACTCCCAAGACAAAGATCAATTTGCTGGGATCACAGCCAACATGGCTCCTCTCCTCTTCCTCTTCCTCCTCCCTCTTGCGTTGGACTAATTCCAAACAGCACTGTTTTCATCCTACTTGGCAGGAGATTCCCATCTCCCCTCACCCAAATAGCTCCTCTGCAATCTCTTTCTGCCTCTCTTTCCCCCTCAGTCCGGGCTCCGTTCGAGGAGGCAGCCCCTCCAGGCCGGAAGGACTTTGCCCGCTCGGACAGCGACAATTGGCGGACGCTGAGAGAGGAGCACGAGGAGGAGGAGGAGAGTGGCAGCACTGCTGGTGCTGCTGCTACGGCTGGGTTGGGGGGCAGCTGGCGGCAGAGCGGAGTGGCCAGGAGGGAGAGTGAGCGCTGGCGGTCGGCTAGCCCAGGTGAGGCGCCCGGGCGTGGTCCTGCTGGTCAGGAGGAGGAGGGGGTGCTGTGATGACACTTCAGAAGCATCCCACCCCTTGCCACTAATCTCCAACTCTCTGGATCCTGCAGACGGAGGACCTCGTTCGGCAGGGTGGCGAGAGCACGGAGGCGAAGGGCGCCGCAGGAAGTTCGACTTTGACTTCCGGGAGCGCGAGGATGAACCGCGGGGCGGGCGGCGCCATCGGCACAACAGTGACAGCTTTGAGGACGACAAGGACGGCCTCCCCGAGTGGTGCTTGGAAGACGAGGAAGAGGAGATGGGGACTTTTGACTCCTCTGGGGCCTTCATGTCTCTCAAGGTACGGAGGGGTCCCAACGAAGGAGGGGGGGAGGGAGGAGGAGCACCTTATGTTCGGGCTCTTAACGTGCAGCACTCAGCCCTTCCCTCTTGACCACCCAGGACTACCCACACATTACAGGTACAACAAGAAGTGTCATCACTCCTTGTTATCATGTAGCCCAAGTCTCAAGTCCTCATCGAGGAGAAGTTAGTTAGCATTAGAATAGTCTGAGGGTTTCCGTTCTCCGTGTCTCCTAAATGACAGTTATTTTATTTATCGTGTCAGGCAACCAAACAGTTGTATTACATTTTTGACAGAACAAACAAACAAACATACAAAGGACACAGAGTCTTCAAGCTTGGAAGTTGATTAAATGTCCTTTGACCAGTCTCTGTCCCCTTGGAGTGCCTCTGGTGTTGCTGTAAGGAGGTCCTCCATGGTGCATGTGACAGGGCTCAGGTTGCATTGCAGCAGGTGGTCAGTGGTTTGATCTTCTCCACACTCGCATGTCGTGGATTCCACTTTGTGGCCTCATTTCTTGAGGTTGGCTCTGCATCTCGTGGGGCCAGAGCGCAGGCTGTCCAGCGCCTTCCAAGTCGCCCAGTCCTCTGTGTGCCCAGGGGGGAGTCTCTCATTTGGTCTCAGCCATGGATTGAGGATCTGGGTTTGAGCCTGCCACTTTTGGACTCTCACTTGCTGAGGTGTTCCAGCGAGTGTCTCTGTAGATCTTAGAAAACTATTTCTAGATTTAAATCGTTGACGTGCTGGCTGATACCCAAACAAGGGATGAGCTGGCGATGCCACTACCTTGGTCCTTTCACTATTGGCTGCTACTTCCTGGCGGATGTCAGGTGGTGCAATACCGGCCAAACAGTGTAATTTCTCCAGTGGTGTCGGGCGCAGCCACCCCGTGATAATGCGGCATGTCTCATTAAGAGCCACATCTACTGTTTTAGCGTGGTGAGATGTGTTCCACACTGGGCATGCGTACTCAGCAGCAAAGTAGCATAGTGCAAGGGCAGATGTCTTCACTGTGACATCCAATGACAGTTGGGAATGTATCTATTTGCTCTCTCCTCTTTGTTTCTGCTCTCATTCTGATTAATTGTTTAAAAGGGATACTTTTCCATTGTAAGCCTTGTTGAATCTGCCTTCTTACCCTTTAGTCTGGAGAGTATGTTCTGTGTGCTTTGAGATCTCTCTCTGCTTGTGTTGTGTCAGGAGAGATGTAGTGTTTGGATGATTTTCCCTCTCTTGAAACCTTAGAAGAGATGGGTGTTAGAGTAGCTCACACCCAGTTCTTGATTATTAAAATGCGTAATTATTTCTTGTTATTGTAATTACTGTATATGCTCGAGTATAAGCCTAGTTTTTCAGCCCTTTTTTTAGTCTGAAAAAGTCCCATTTGGCATATACTCGAGTCAAGATTATTTATTATTTAATTCTATTATTATTATTATTATTATTTTACTCTATTATTACATTTATTAGAATCATAGAATCCTAGAGTTGGAAAAGACCTCCTGGGCCATCATCCAGTCCAACCCGATTCTGCCAAGAAGCAGGAATATTGCATTCAAATCACCCCTGACAGATGGCCATCCAGCCTCTGTTTCAAACCTTCCAAAGAAGGAGCTTCCACCACACTCCGGGGCAGAGAGTTCCACTGCTGAACGGCTCTCACAGTCAGGAAGTTCTTCCTCATGTTCAGATGGAATCTCCTCTCTTGTAGTTTGAAGCCATTGTTTCGCATCCTAGTCTCCAGGGAAGCAGGAAAAAAGCTTGCTCCCTCCTCCTCCCTGTGGCTTCCTCTCACATATTTATCCATGGCTATCATATCTCCTCTCAGCCTTCTCTTCTTCAGGCTAAACATGCCCAGCTCCTTAAGCCGCTCCTCATAGGGCTTGTTCTCCAGACCCTTGATCATTTTAGTCGCCCTCCTCTGGACACATTCCAGCTGGACACATTATTTTACTCTATTGTTGTTGTTATTGTTACATTTATTATTTTACTCTATTATTACTGTTATTATTACATGTATTATTTTACTTTATTATTATTGGAAGGGTGTACAAATATATTTACACTGAAAAAGGTTGGTATCATGGTTTAATCGGAGTTGGACAGTCTTATCTTAAATTACAGCTTGATGTAAATATTCAAAAACATTTAACCTACTGATGCCTCAGTTTATGTAATTTTATTGGAATCTGTTTTTATTTTGGAACTTACCAGTAGCTGCTGCATTCCCCACTTTCGGCTTATACTCGAGTCAATATGTTTTCCCAGTTTTTTGTGGTAAAATTACGTGCCTCGGCTTATATTCGGGTCGGCTTATACTCGAGTATATACAGTAAACCTTTTGTGATCTTTTAAAAGATTGGACTCTGCGTGTTTGCCTCCTAAGCTCTGAATTCTTTACAGCCTCAACACACAGCACTTCACGCTCTGCTCACTAATGAGCTGATGCTCAACTTTTGTATCCTGTTTGTTTTTGGATGCTCTGCTATAATTTAGGGTAGTTTCCTCTAATGTCATCTTGAAGGGGAGCTAGGTTTGGGGTTTGAGTCCCACCTCACACAGTTGCCCCCCTCTGATCTAGAAGAATAATTTATTCCAGGGTAATGGGCACAGCCTGCCCTGCCCAAAGGCTGCAGAGGTCACACTCCCATCAGCCCCAGCTGGTAAGGCCAGCTGTGGGTCATTTTGGGGGCTGAGGTCCAAAACAACCAGAGCAGGAAGAGATATTCTGTTCCACTTCGTTTGGCCTGGCTGTAGTCCTGCTCCTTCCCGTCGTCTCCTCAGAATGTGGCTTCCTCTCCTCTGAGCAGATGAGGGGTGCCTGGGATGTCTTTTGTAGATGGCCTATGTTTTGCTAAACTAATGATGGAATCTCCCCTTCTGCCCCCCGCTTCCGCAGAAGAGCCCCAAAGAGTCAGCCCACGAAGATCAGGAGTTAAGCTTCCAGCCCCTGCAAGAAGAGGAGGAGGAAGAGGGAGAGGGCGACGTGCCGGAGGCTCAGGACGGGAGCCAGAAGGGCAGTGGGGAGCTTCCTGTCAGCCCCACGGCCAAGGAGGGGCCAGAGAGAGGTAAGGGGCAGTGGTCAGCGGCAGGGCCGTAGCCAGAAAAAAATTTCAGGGAGGGTTGAAAATTTCGGGGGGGGGGGGTTTGAAAATTTCCGGGGGGGGGGGGGAATTGAAACCTGCCTGCTAACTCACGCTGAAGCAAAGAGCATAGCAGGGGGCAGAGCAGCCTTCAATAGCCTGCACCTCCGCCCCTGTCAACCACCTCCACCAAGTCTGGCCTCCTTAATGAGAGCATTCAACACTCCCCCCCCCCCCCCCCAACTTGGGTGCTTCACTACATCGGCTATTGCTGCAAGTAATTACAGTGTGAATAAATTGTCAATATTTGCTAGAGATAGTGCTTGCAGTTCTGGAGGGACTCTTTTTTTTTGCATCTCATAGACTTAGCATGGGGATTGGGTTAACCAGTTAAAATTCATGAATAAACCAGGTTTATTTTTTTTAACCTGAAAAATTTCGGGGAGGTTGAACCCTAACCCCCCCCCCCCCTCGCTACAGGCCTGGCCAGCGGCCTTGGGGATGGAGGGTCATTTCCCCGGCTGCTGATTTCGACTTCATGGTCTGTTCTTGCTCCCTGGAACTCTCTTTCTCTCAGAGCGGAAGGAGCCCCGGCAAGTGCCAGACGAGAGCGTGCCGGCCCCCCCTGGTGCCCCCTGGCGCTCCGGCCCCCCCTTCTCCATGGCTCCTGCTGCTGTCGTACCAACTGGCGAATGTGAAACGGCCGGCCCAGGAGTGTCTTCCAAAGCCGAGGGGCCCCCGATGGCTGCCAGCAGCAACCAGGAGGCTGAAGCCATGGACGGTAAGTGCACCCCTCTTTGCCACTTCCCCAGAGTACATTGTGGGTCAGAACATGGCCTGAGGGGATTGTTTGTCGTGTGAGAGTAACCAGTCCATTATATTACATTTCTAACAGAACAAAGCAAACAAACAGACAAATACAAAACTTGTGAGTTTGGTAGTTGGTTAAATGTCCTTTGACCAGTATCTGGCCACTTGGAGTGCTTCCGGTGTTGCCGCAAGAAGGTCCTCCCTTGTGCACGTGGCAGGGCTCAGGGTGCATTGCAGCAGGTGGTCAGTGGTTTGCTCCTCTCCACACTCACATGTCGAGGATTCCACTTTGTAGCCCCATTTCTTGAGGTTGGCTCTGCACCTCGTGGTGCCAGAGCGCAGTCTGTTCAGCGTCTTCCAAGTCGCCCAGTCCTCTGTGTGCCCAGGGGGGAGCCTCTCATTTGGTATCAGCCATTGGTTGAGGTTCTGGGTTTGAGCCTGCCACTTTTGGACTCTCACTTGCTGAGGTGTTCCAGCGAGTGTCTCTGTAGATTTTAGAAAACTATTTCTAGATTTAAGTCGTTGACGTGCTGGCTGATACCCAAACAGGGGATGAGCTGGAGATGTCTCTGCCTTGGTCCTTTCACTATTGGCTGTTACTTCCCAGCAGATGTCAGGTGGTGCAATACCGGCTAAGCAGTGTAATTTTTCCAGTGGTGTAGGGCGCAGACACCCTGTGGTAATGCGGCGTGCCTCATTAAGAGCCACATCCACTGTTTGAGCGTGGTGAGATGTGTTCCACACTGGGCATGCATACTCAGCAGCGGAGTAGCATAGCGCAAGGGCAGATGTCTTCACTGTATCTGGTTGTGATCCCCAGGTTGTGCCAGTCAGCTTTCATATGATATTGTTTCTGGCACCCACTTTTTGCTTGATGTTCAGGCAGTGCTTCTTGTAGGTCAGAGCACGGTCCAGAGTGACTCCCAGGTATTTGGGTGCGCTGCAATGCTCCAGTGGGATTCCTTCCCAGGTGATCTTCAGAGCTCGGGATGCTTCTCTGTTCTTGAGATGAAAGGCACATGTCTGTGTTTTGGATGCTCTGAGGGGATAATGCCAGCTCAGGGGGAAATGTACCCCAGATGTTTTGGAGACTGGGATCTCAGTCTGGCCTTCCCTCTCTCCTTTTTGGAGACTGGGGACCCCCAGAGAAGAACCAAGGGCCCTGCGGGACAGAGAGCGCTGGTTTGTGCCCAGCGCCCTCCTCTCACATCCTTCTTTAATTCTGCAGGAGAGCCGGGCCTCCTCAGCCCGCCAACGCAACTGAGCCCCGTTGCCATCTCTGTTCTTCCTGCGCCAACGCCGTCGTCCACAGCCGCTGCTACTGCTACTACTGAATTTGTAGTTGGGGACAATGAGGACGAGGACGGGATGAAGCACCTGCAACAGGTGGGCGGTTGTCCAAAGGGCTGTCCAAATCCCTTGGTGGGATTCCCCCTTGGGCAAGCAGGCTTATTGACAAAAGACCCTCCCCAGGAATGTATAGCAGAGTAATTTTGCATTGCCCTACCTCCCAGTGTTTTAAAATCTTCTCCTTGAATCTTATCCTTGTTTTAAAATCTTATCCTTATCCAGCGAAATCTCTTGTTTTTAATTGTTTGTTTTTATACGGTTGTTTCGCTTATTACTGTATATACTCGAGTATAAGCCTAGTTTATCAGTCCTTTTTTTAGGCTGAAAAAGTCTCCCCCAGTGGTTTTTGAGTTATGTTAATCCCACAAACAAACATTACATTTTTATTTATATAGATTTATACGTTGGGTTGTATAAATTTTATTAGTATGTATTGTCGTTGTATTTGGGCATTGACTGTTTGTCTTTTACGTTTGGAAACCGCCCTGAGTCACTTTGGGGAGATAGAGAAGAATATAAATAAAGCTTTGGCCCACTAACTCTTAACAGGCTTTGGCCTACTCACTCTCCTCACAATGATACTAGCTTTGGCCCACTGATGCTAACAGGCTTCGGCCTACTAACTCTTTCAGTGCTTGACTCATATTTTTTAATTAAATTACCTCATTTTTAATATTTCCGACATTCTCTTGCCTGCCGTCCGCTGTTTATCTCCTGTGAGTCTCCAGTGGTTGGTTGGGTGGGTGGGAGCTCTAAGGGGGCATTCAATATGCCAGGTTCATTGAATATTTTTAGAAAATATTTATTGTTTGAGATCATTTTTCAATAGCAGTAGATTGGTGGCATTGTAGTAGCACAAATATCAATGGGGCCTATAGGTCAAACCGAATACTACTCTTCAAATAGGAGAAGCTGTGCTTCTGTGGGAGGCTGCAAAACCTTGAACGTGGGTCCGAATGCAAGGGCTGCTTTGATCCCTCCCTTTGGGTCAGATTTGCAGGGAGGAGAGCCTTCCTGTGGCATTCGGTGTTACTCCTGTCCCATTTGCGAGGAGGGCAGTGGTCTTTCTTGTGGCACTTTACTTTATTTAGGCAATCCCTCGTTGGCAGAGTAGGATAGTCTTCCAGGATGAGTTCTGGTGGGTCCATAGGTGACTGTGGAGCCCTATTCTTGACCTGCATGTTCTCCCGCAGTGAGGGCATCGGTTTCCAGGTGGAAGGCGGTCTCGGTCGTGGTTGGCTTGAGGTGCCTTCCTCGTGGCAGGTTTCTCTTTCGCCCTCCATTCATGCCTCTTCAAATTCTGCAGCACTGCTGGTCACAGCTGACCTCCAGTTGGAGCGCTCAAGGGCCAGGGCTTCCCAGTTCTCAATGTCTATGCCAGAGTTTTAAAGCTTGGCTTTGAGCCCATCTATCAGTCTCTTTTCCTACCCACCAACATTCCACTTTCCATTCTTGAGTTTGGAGTAGAGCAACTGCTTTGGGAGACGGTGGTCGGGCATCCGGACAACATGGCCAGTCCAGCAGAGTTGATGGCGGAGGACCATTGCTTCATTGCTGGTGGTCTTTGCTACTTCCAGCAGGCTGATGTTTGTCCGCCTGTCTTCCCAAGAGATTTGCAGGATTGTCCCGAGGCAACACTGATGGAATCGTTCCAGGAGTTGCATGTGACGTCTGTAGACAGTCCACGTTTCACAGGCATATAGCAGGGTTGGGAGGACAATAGCTTTATAAACAAGCCCCTCGGTCTCCCTATGGATGTCCCGGTCCTCAAACACTCTCTGCTTCATTCGAAAAATGCTGCACTCGCAGAGCTCAGGCGGTGTTGTATTTCGGTGTCGATGTTGACTTTGGTGGAGAGGTGGCTGCCAAGGGAGCGGAAATGGTCAAAGTTTTCTAATGTTACACCATTAAGCTGTATCTCTGGCATTGGAGAGGGATTGGCTGGTGACTGCTGGAACAGCACCTTGGTTTTCTTGTGGCAAGTAGGCTGAGACAAGCAATATCCCTCCTGCTATGGGCCCCAGTCCTTCTGCGTTCTCCCTTTCCTTCTGCTGCCCTGAGAGACCCATCTTGTTCTGTACTTGGCTGTCCCTCTTGCCTCTTTGAAAGGTTCCATTCCAAACCCTTCTGTCCCTCATCTCGTTTCCAGGAAGCTGAGAAGATGGTGGCCTCCTTGCAGGACAGCTCACTGGAGGAGGAGCACTTTGCCCACGCCATCGTGGACCACCGCAACACGGCCGCTGCCTTGCCGCTCTCCCATGAAGCAGCCATGAAGTGGTTCTACAAGGACCCCCAGGGTGAGATCCAAGGTGAGTGCCGCATTGCACACATTGGGGGGGGGGATACGTGGGTTGTGCCGTGGCTCACTGTCCTGCATGTGATGCCACCTTCTTCTCCTTCAGGTCCCTTCACCACGCAGGAGATGGCAGAGTGGTTCCAGGCCGGCTACTTCACCATGTCGCTGCTGGTCAAGCGGGGCTGCGACGAGGGCTTCCAGCCGCTGGGAGAAGTCATCAAGATGTGGGGAAGAGTGCCTTTTGCTCCGGGTCCATCGCCTCCGCCATTACTGGTGAGCACCTGGCCTGGAGAGGGACTGGCAGGGGGGTCTCCAATGGGGTCTGGTGGCCGCGGAAGGAGCAAAGAAGTAGAGCAGCCCTTGGGGTGGTGGGTCAGGTACGGGCTGTATGGAAACACCTTCTCTTTGCACTAGAACTCCCAAAATCCCTCTGCTGGCGTGGCTGTTGGGAGAGGGCTCTTAGACACAGATTATTGTTGTTTCTGCTGGAAAAACGTGGTCTCCAGATCACCTGATATTGCCAAATTTTGTGGTCTAACAATAGAAAGGACAACAGCCTTCTTGAAGTCTGGTAGCGGCTAAAATGGTGCCAGCTTGGAGCCTACCTTCAAGTTATCACGTAACTTGGTTGTGGGGCTTACATGTACCGTATTCCCAGTACAGGATAGCCCAAGATCCAAAACACTTCTGGACAAGGAATACCCAACCTGTCCTGTGTTAGCTTCAGCTTCGCACTCTCTGCCTACTTATCACTTCCATTTCTAGATGAAAAAAAAATCAGACTGTTGCTGATGGGTGATTCTGTTTCACTGGAAGATGGGTGTTGAATCTGTGGGCACTGCTGTCCAAAATATTAGATATTAAATATTTACTAGGTATTTATGGCACAATGGGTTAAACCGCTGAACTGCTGAGCTTGTTGACCAGAAAGTTGCAGGTTCAAATCCGGGGAGCGGCGTGAGCTTCCGCTGTCAGTCCCAGGCTCTGCCAACCTAGCAGTTCGAAAACATACAAATGTGAGTAGATCAATAGGTACCGCTCTGGCGGGAAGGTAACGGCGCTCCATGCAGTCATGCCTATGGCCACATGACCGTGGAGGTGTCTATGGATAACGCCAGCTCTTCCACTTCGAAATGGAGATGAGCACCACCCTAGAGTCGGACACGACTAGACTTAATGTCAGGGGACAACCTTTACCTTTAACTTCCTTTAACGCCCACCCATTCTCTTAACACATATTTAACTAGGTATTTTTTATTATAAAAGCGGGAGTCAAGCACTGAAAGAGTGAGTAGGCCAAAGCCTGTTGGAGTAGTGGCCAAAACTAGTGCCATTCTGAGGAAAGTGGCTAGGCCAAAGCCTGTCAGAGTGTCGT
Source organism: Anolis sagrei (assembly GCF_037176765.1). NCBI lineage: Eukaryota > Metazoa > Chordata > Lepidosauria > Squamata > Anolidae > Anolis > Anolis sagrei. The sequence continues at coordinate 2,572,447 of NC_090026.1, forward strand.
TCTGAAGAGAGTGGCTAGGCCGAAGGCTGTCAGAGTGTCTTTCTGAGGGGAATGGCTAGGCCGAAGTCTGTCAAAGTGTCGTTCTGAAGAGAGTGGCTAGGCCGAATCCTGTCAGTGTTGTTCTGAGGAAAGTGGCTAGGCCGAATCCTGTCAGTGTTATTCTGAGGAAAGTGGCTAGGCCGAATCCTGTCAGTGTCGTTCTGAGGAAAGTGGCTAGGCCGAAGCCTGTCAGTGTCATTCTGAGGAGAGTGGCTAGGTCGAAGACTGTCAGAGTGTTGTTCTGAGGAGAGTGGCTGGGCCAAAGCCTGTCAGAGTGTCGTTCTGAGGAAAGTGGCTAGGCCGAAACCTGTCAGCGTCATTCTGAGGAGAGTGGCTAGGCCGAAGCTTGTCAGAGTATCGTTCTGAGGAGAGTGGCTAGGCCGAAGCCTGTCAGAGTGTCGTTCTGAGGAGAGTGGCTAGGCCGAAGCCCCGTCAGTGTCGTTCTGAGGAGAGTGGCTAGGCCGAAGCCTGTCAGAGTGTCGTTCAGAGGAAAGCGGCTAGGCCGAAGCCTGTCAGAGTGTCGTTCTGAGGAGAGCGGCTAGGCCGAAGCCTGTCAGTGTCATTCTGAGGAGAGTGGCTAGGTCGAAGCCTGTCAGAGTGTCGTTCTGAGGAGAGTGGCTAGGCCGAAGCCTGTCAGAGTGTCGTTCTGAGGAGAGTGGCTAGGCCAAAGCCTGTCAGAATGTTAGTGTCTTCCTGAGAAGTGTGAGGTAAACCTCAGTGTGAGAGAAGCCTTGTGTGAGAAAGCTCCAGTGTGAAGACTGCTGTGTGTAAAGCTACTTTGTATTTTTTTATTTGTGTTTTAGAAACCTCATATTTGTAAATAATACAACCATATTATTAAGCTATAAAGAAAAGCTTCCTCTTTGTGTGATACGTAGTGGATGTGTAACCCCCCCCCCCTTCTCTCCGTGCCTCTCGTTTGCCCAGGGGAACATGGACCAGGAGCGCTTGAAGAAGCAGCAAGAGCTGGCCGCGGCCGCCCACTACCAGCAGCTCCAGCAGCAGCAACTGCTCCAGCTGGTCAACAGGTAAGGACGCACGAGGGCGAGGAGGGGTCAGCCCACCTGGGGATGCCTTCCCTGTTGACCTATTGCAGGCACGGGCAAACTTTGGCCCTGCTCCAGGTGTTTTGGACTTCAACTCCCACAATTCCTAACAGCCGGTAGGCTGTTAGGAATTGTGGGAGTTGAAGTCCAAAACACCTGGAGCAGGGCCAAAGTTTGAAGGGGATGGGACAACATGTGTGACGTCCTCCTCTTTTTCTATATTGACCCCTTGAATGGGCTTTCTTCTTCTTCCCCTCTCTCTCCCCACAGCCGGCAGCAGTATGCCCTCCAGCAGAAAGTGGCCACGGGAGACCTGACCCCCCAGCAGCTGACCACCTTCCTCCAGCAGCTACAGGCTCTCAAGCCCAGGTGAGATCCCTCATCCACCCCTCAAGGCAGAGTGGCATAAACCCTCTTCGTCATCCCCTTGAAAGCTCATGCAGAGCTCAGTTGCTCGAATGCAAAATGCAGTGTCCAAAGCACATTCCAGCCCCCAAGGTCTGACGTTCTCCCACCCATTTGTAAACACACATTGCTGTGCTTTCCGTCCTGGAAAACCATCACCATCCCAACTCCATCCTTTTCTTTGGGCCACTTTTTCCGCCTTGTCAATTGACCCTTTTGCTTCCCTTTCAGATCCGGGGAGCAGGGGATAATTCCTTCTATGAACCGATCGATATCTGTGCCAGACACCGGGTCCCTGTGGGACGCACATACCTCAGCCTCACCGCAAGCAGGTCGGTCTCTGCATGTGTTCTATGTGGGAAGATCTGGAAATAATAATAATAATAATAATGTTTAACCCTAGATGTTTAATAATGTTGAATAATAATAATAATAATAATAATAATAATAATAATAAGCAGGTCGGTCTCTGCATGTGTTCTATGTGCAATTAAGTTTTGGAGATAATAATAATAACGTTTAATCCTAGGTGTTTAATAATAATAACTTTTAATAATAATAATAATAAGCAGGTCAGCCTATGCATGTATTCTTTGTGGAAGTTCTGAAGATAATAATAATAATAATAATAATAATAATAATAGTAATAATAATAATAATAACCACAACAACAACAATAATAATGTTTAATCCTAGACATTTAATAATAATAATAATAATAATAATAATAATAAGGTCGGCCTCTGCATGTGTTCTATGTGGGAAATTCTGGAGATAATAATAATAATAATAACGTTTAATCCTAGACGTTTAATAATAATAATAATAATAATAATAATAGTAATAATAATAAGTAGGTCGGCCTCTGCATGTGTTCTTTGTGGGAAGTTTTGGAGATAATAATAATAATAATAATAATGTTTACTCAGTTCTTGTGGGATTTTTCGGGCTATATGGCCATGTTCTAGAGGCATTTCTCCTGACGTTTTGCCTGCATCTATAGCAAGCATCCTCAGAGGTGAGGTCACCTCTGAGGACCTCACCTCTGAGGATGCTTGCCATAGATGCAGGCAAAACGTCAGGAGAAATGCCTCTAGAACATGGCCATATAGCCCGAAAAAACCCACAAGAACTGAGTGATTCCAGCCATGAAAGCCTTCGACAATAATAATGTTTAATCCTAGATGTTCAATAATAATGTTTAATAGTAATAATAATAATAATAATAATAATAATAGGTAGGTCGGCCTCTGCATGTGTTCTATGTGGGAAGTTCTGGAGATAATAATAATAAGAAGAAGAAGAAGAAGAAGAAGAAGCAGATCGGCCTCTGCATGTGTTCTATGTGGGAAGTTCTGGAGATAATAATAATAATAATAATAATAATAATAATAATGTTTTAATCCTAGATTGTTTAATAATAATGTTTAATAATAATAATAATAATAATAATAATAATAATAGGCAGGTCGGCCTCTGCATGTGTTCTGTGTGGGAAGTTCTGGAGATTATGATGATAATAATAATGTTTAATCCAGAACAACAACACAAGTCAACCACATCAACCTTTTTGTAATAATCAAAAATGAGAGTAACACAGTTTAAATCAATTCTATGGGGATTTTAAGTATGTCTTTATTTTCCATCACATCAACTTTTTAAAATATGACAAACGGTACATTACAGCGGACTACTGTGAAGTCTGCACACTTCACATCATATTCGTGTAACATAAGCCGAGAAGTATTTTTCATCAGATTTAATTTTAGTCCATTCTTAATCGTTTTTTGTGTGTGTGCTGAATTCAAATGTTTATTTTTTTTTCTCTATTACGTGTAGTTTTCGCGATGAGGCTAATCAAATAATTAATGCATTTACACACTGATATCAATTAGATTATGTTGCTCTCAGTGCATTAAATGCATTAATTATTAAATTATCCTCATCACAAAAAACTACACGTGATAGAGCAAAAAATAAACACAAAGCTGAATTCAGCACAAAAAAACCTATTAAGAATGACCTAAAATTATATCTGATGAAAAAATATTTGTTGGCTTGTGTAATAACAATTTTTTTTGTAGTAATAATAATAATAAACTTTATTTTTGTACCCTGCCTCCATCTCCCTGAAGGGACTCGGGGCAGTTTACATATGGCACAAGGTGCCTAAAAAAATCACATAAAATAAACACACAGTACAATACAAAAAAGTAAAACCACCTAAAACAACAATTTAAAACTCATAACAGGAATGTGGAATATGCGTATATTAAAAAATATGTCAATAAGAATAAAAGAGAATTATTACAAAGTGTTGTGGAGATGGTACCTCACACCAATCAGATTAAATACTTGTAATCAGATTAAATACTTGTAAATATATTGTAATACAATATAATACTAGCAATAATAATTCAATATTATAATTATAATTATATATTTACATTACATGTAATATTACTAATAATATTACAATATAACAATATTGTGCAATATAGTAATATATACTGATATTGTACTATGCTAATAATATAATATATTGTATGAAAATATTGTAAGCCGCTCTGAGTCCCCTTCGGGGTGAGAAGGGCGACATAAAAATGCCGTAAATAAATAAATAAATAAATAAAATTGACAAGAAACCTTCTAAGCAGTGCTGGAGGGGCTGTCAAGAAACTGGCACATATATACACATGTGGTGGTCTTGCAAATATGTTCAAAAATTTTGGGGAAATGTATTTCGAGAAATAAGAAGAATCACCCAAATAGAGATAACAGGAACACCGGAGATAGCACTGCTGTCATTTATTGATAATGTTAAAATAGCAAAAGAACTAAAAGCATTAATTGCCAATTTGGTAACAGCAGCAAGATTGTTAAATAGCTAAAAAATGGAAAGAAGGAGGGGAGTGCCAATTGGAAGAGTGGCATAGGGAGATCTGGGACATCGCAATAAACGATAATCTGACAGGAAACATTAAGGTTAAGAGAGGATTATAAAAAAAAGAAGATGATTTTGGGAAGATTTGGGGGAAATTGATAGAATATGTATATTTATTTATTTATTTATTTATTTACTTTGCTTCTATCCCGCTGTATCTCAAGCCCGAAGGCGACTCACGGCGGTTCACAAACAGTAAAAACAGTAGAAACAGCAGTGGTTCCATACAACATAGAACAATTGACTTAACACATTATCCATAAATTACCAATAAGCAATTACAATGCACAATTATTACGAAAAACAACCGTACCCAATCTTCTCGTCATCCAAGCGTAGTCCAGGTTCGTCGTCCATTGTTCCATTCCTATGATCCATTACCAGATTGCACTAAATTACTCAAACGCCTGCACAAACATCCAGGTCTTCACCTTTTTGCGGAATACCATTAGAGATGGTGCTAGTCTAATGTCCGTAGGAAGGGCGCTCCACAGCCGAGGGGCCACCACCGAGAAGGCCCTCTCTCTCGTCCCCGCCAGCCGAGCTTGAGAAGCAGGCGGGATCGAGAGCAGGGTCTCCCCGGAAGATCTCAAAGTCCTGGTGGGTTCATAGGCAGAGATGCGGTCAGATAGGTAGCTTGGGCCGGAACCCTAGAAGGTAAGGGGACCAAACCTGTAATGGAAACAACTGATTTTTGGAAATAAGTATTGTAATTGGCTGGTCGGGGGTGAAGGGTTAGCACTGGGTGATTCGATGTAATGAAACAGGAGACTGAAATATTATAGGTATTTATTTATTTATTTATTTATTTATTTATTTGGGGTTCTTTTACCCCGCCCTTCTCACCCCGAAGGGGACTCAGGGCGGCTTACAGAAGCAAGGCACAATTCGATGCCTGCAGTACAAAACAATCAAAACACAAAATTAGACAATTACACAATTACATCACACTAGTTCCTGCATTATATCAATAAAATCAATAAAATCAATAAAAACCGATACAAACCCAATTCCTCTCTTACAAGGTCAGCGATCGCTAACTCATAGTTCTAGTTTCCCATTCCACTTCATCAATCCTGTTGGTCTTCTTCACCTGACTGTCTTACTTAATTGCCTGATTGCCCAAAGGCCTGGTCCCATTACCACGTTTTCACCCTCCTCCTGAAGGAGAGGAGGGATGATGATGCCCTGATTTCCCCCGGGAGTGAGTTCCACAGGTGTGGAGCCACCACTGAGAAAGCCCTGCTCCTCGTCCCCACCAGCCTCACTTGTGAGAGTGGTGGGGTCGATAGCAGGGCCTCCCCAGATGATCTCCGACTCCGGGGTGGGGCGTAGAGGGAGATACGTTCGGACAGATACACTGGACCAGAACCATACAGGGTTTTGTAGGTCAAGACCAGCACCTTGAATTGTGCTCGGAACTGAACTGACAACCAGTGGAGCTGACATAACGGGGGTGGTATGCTCTCTGAATGTTGCTCCGGTGAGCAATCTGGCTGCCACTCGTTGGACTAATTGAAGTTTCCGAACAGTCTTCAAGGGCAACCCCACGTAGAGTGCGTTGCAGTAGTCTATTTGGGATGTGACAAGAGCGTGGACCACTGTGGCCAGATCAGACTTCCCAAGGTACGGGCGCAACTGGTGCACAAGTTTTAATTGCGCAAAAGCTCTCCCGGCCCGGTATCAAGATATACATGTTCTGTACAAATTGTTAATGGGAAGTGATAAGTACAAGAATGTTTAAACACTGAATATGTTAAAGCTACAATAAATAAAAAGTTTTCAAAAAAAATAAAACTCATAACAGTGCCCAATAACCTATGGTGACAGGTGCCATAAGACATGGCCAAACTGTAAACAAATGGGATAGTGCAAATTGTCGCTAAGGATGGAAGTGTAGTGCGGCAAGTGGTTCTCTTCAGGTAAACAGTGCAACCCTGCAAGTCTGTCTTCTCATGTTGACCCCTCCCCCTCCCTCCTTCTCTTGCAGGCGGTGAGGCCAGCTTATGGGATATTCCAATTAATTCTTCAACTCAGGGTCCAAGCTTAGAACAACTGCAGCTGCAACACAAAGTGAGTGAAGAGGAGGAGGAGGGGCAGTGGAAGTGGGGAGGCCTGGGCTCCCATTCCTCTTTGGAGTCTCCTCGTGGAGAGAAAAAAGCAGGGTATCAATAAACACAACAATAAGAGTAATCTTGTGGCCCTCAGTTCCAGGAGCGGAGAGGCGCCGAACTCAGGGCCAAGCGGGAGGAGGAGGAGCGCAAGCGGCGCCAAGAGGAGCAGAAGCGGCGCCAGGAGGAGGAGGAGCTCTTCCGGCGCAAGCAGGCCCGGGCCGGCCCCGGCAACGCCTCCCACGTGCAGGTGGGTTTCAGCCCCAAAGCTGCTGTTCCTTCCTCCCTCTCTTCCCCATTGCGGTCCCAGTCTCCACTGGTGGGATGGGAGTAATGCCGTTCAGCAGTGGAACTCTCTGCCCCGGAGTGTGGTGGAGGCTCCTTCTTTGGAAGCTTTTAAGCAGAGGCTGGATGGCCATTTGTCAGGGGTGATTTGAATGCAATATTCCTGCTTCTTGGCAGAATGGGGTTGGACTGGATGGCCCAGGAGGTCTCTTCCAACTCTAGGATTCTATGATTCTATGATTCTAATGCTTTCACCTCTCCTTCCTTACGAAGAGAAAGGTTCCCAGAGATTATTTCACCTTGCACTTTATGAGACTGATATTGATTGCAATTGTTGCATTTTTTTTAATCCAGTGGGGTTTTTATGATGTTACGTTGTTTGTTATTGCTTTTGTGTTGTTTTCTATGTGTTTGTTGTATTTGTGTGTTTATTTATATTTATTTATTTCAAAGTTTTCTATACCAACCTTCTCACCTCATTGAGGGGCTCAGCCCGGTTTCCAACCATAAAAACACATACAATCAGTAAAATATCATAGTTCACAATTACCGTAACACATTTAAAATAACAATATATTTAAAACTACAGTGGTCAGTCATTTGCACCTTTGAGTGTTATGTGAGCCACCCCAAGTCCCTTGGGAGATGGTGGCGGGGGGTAAATAAAGCATTTATTATTGTTGTTGTTATTATTATTATTATTATTATTATTATTATTATTATTGAGCCCCTAGTGGCACAGTGGGTTAAAGCACTGAGCTGCTGAGATTGTTGGCTGAAAGGTTGCAGGTTCTAATCCGGGGAGCGGTGTGAGCTTTCACTGTCAGCCCCAGCTTCTGCCAACCCAGCAGTTCGAAAACATGCAAATATGAGTAGATAAATAGGTACTGCTCTGGCGGAAAGGTAACGGTGCTCCATACAGTCATGCCGGCCACATGACCTTGGAGATGTCTGCGGACAATGCCGGCTCTTGGGCTTAGAAATTGAGATGAGCACCACACCCCAGAGTCGGACGCGACTGGACTTCATGTCAGGGGAAAACCTTTCCCTTTACCTATTATTATTATTATTAATATTATGGAGCCCCTGGTGGTGCAGTGGGTTAAAGTGCTGAGCTTCTGAGCTTATTGGCTGAAAGGTCACAGGTTCTAATCCGGGGAGCGGTGTGAGCTTCCGCTGTCAGCCCCAGCTTCTGCCAACCTAGCAGTTCGAAAACATGCAAATATGAGTAGATAAATAGGTACTGCTCTGGCGGAAAGGTAACGGTGCTCCATGCAGTCATGCCGGCCACATGACCTTGGAGATGTCTGCGGACAATGCCGGCTCTTGGGCTTAGAAATTGAGATGAGCACCACACCCCAGAGTCGGACGCGACTGGACTTCATGTCAGGGGAAAACCTTTACCTATTATTATTATTATTATTATTATTATTATTATTATTATTTGAAACACAACAAGATGAGTCCACAGCAAACAAGATCACTCTGCTGGTTGTTGCATTGAACCACACATCGGACACTTCCCAAGTGTCTAGGACTGTGTGATGTATTGGTGAATAATGCATGCAAATCTGAGTAGGGTGGCATTTTGGAGCTGACAGATGGTAATTTTGTCAGCAGCAATTGTGTTTAAGTGCAGGCCAAGGTCTTTAGGCACTGCACTCAGTGTGCCAATCACCACCGGGACCCCCTTGACTGGCTTGGAGCAGAGTCTTTGCAGTTCGATCTTTAAATCCTCGTATCGTGCCAGCTTGTATTGTTGTTGTTGTTGTTGTTACTGGTGGTTCATAGAATCATAGAATCAAAGAGTTGGAAGAGACCCCATGGACCATACAGTCCAACCCCCTGCCAAAGCAGGAATGTTGCATTCAAATCACCCCTGACAGATGGCCATCCAGCCTCTGTTTAAAAGCTTCCAAAGAAGGAGCCTCCACCACACTCCCTCCGGGGCAGAGAGTTCCACTGCTGAACGGCTCTCACAGTCAGGAAGTTCTTCCTCGTGTTCAGATGGAATCTCCTCTCTTGTAGTTTGACACCATTGTTCCATTGCGTCCTAGTCTCCAAGGAAGCAGAAAACAAGCTTGCTCCCTCCTCCTCCCTGTGGCTTCCTCTCACATATTTATGGCTATCATATCTCCTCTCAGCCTTCTCTTCTTCAGGCTAAACATGCCCAGCTCCTTAAGCCGCTCCTCATAGGGCTTGTTCTCCAGACCTTTGATCATTTTAGGCAGCACTGGGCCCTTGGAGAGTGGGGGCTGGGATTTCCAGCCTGGTGGGTGTTCTCACCCCCTTCCTTCCTGTCTTCCTTGTCCCCAGCTGTCCTCTTCCTCCTCGTCTTCCTCCTGGGGCCAGCAGTCGGTCAACAGCAACTCCTCCTCCCAGAACAGCTTCAGCATCGCCGACATCCAGAAGATGGGGGACGCCCGGGCCTGCCGGGAGCTGCGGGAAATGCGGGAAGAAGTGAGTGGAGCGCCAAGGGGAAGGGGCCGGGGGAAGGAAGAGGGAGGGTGGGGGTCTTAGCGGCCACATCGAGACCCGCCTGCGGGAGAACTGGGCTGGCCCTCCACCCTCCCTGTGTCTCCTCTCCTCTCTCAGTGTCGGCAGCAGGAGCTGCTCCTGAAGCTCCTCCAGCAGCAACAGCAGCAGCAGAACTCTCACCCGCTGTGGGGCAGCCTGGCCAAGCAGAACATCTCCATGAAGGCCCTGCTGGAGCTGCAGCAGGAGAGCGAGAGGCACCTCCAGAAGCAGCAACAGCAGCAGCAGCAGAGGGCCCAGCAGAGAGGGGTGAGTCCAGAACCTGCAGGGAAAACAACCCTCTTCTTCCACATGGAGGGTTTGGGGGCGGCCTTCTGCACCGGAGAATGACCAGCCCTCTTATTTATTATTTATTTATTTGGTTTACTTTTACCCCGCCCTTCTCACCCCGAAGGGGACTCAGGGCGGCTTACACATCCAAGGCACAATTCGATGCCCATAGCATACATCAATAATAAGCAATAAAACAAAATAACAAATTAGCAAACAACAACAACAACAATACATTGCATCTAAACCGTTAAAACCAATAAAATTTCATACAAACCGATACAAACCACTTCTTCCTTCTTGCCAGTCAATGTTCGCTATCTCATGGTTCAGAGTTTTCTTCCACATTTATCAGTCCACATATATCAGTCCTGCCGGTCCTAATTGCCTGGTTGTCCTATCTAGTTAGCAGATTGCCCGAAGGCCTGGTCCCACAACCACGTCTTTGCCTTTCTCCTAAAGGACAGGAGTGATGTCGATGCCCTGATATCCACTGGGAGTGAGTTCCACAGGTGGGGGGCCACCACTGAGAAGGCCCTGCTCCTCGTCCCCACCAGCCTTGCTTGGGAAAGCGGTGGAGTCGAGAGCAGGGCCCCCTCAGATGATCTTAAATTCCGTGGTGGGACGTAGAGGGAGATACGTTCGGACAGATACGCTGGACCGGAACCGTACAGAGTTTTGTAGGTCAAGACCAGCACCTTGAATTGGGCTCGGAACTGAACCGGCAGCCAGCGGAGCTGACACAGCAGATAGGTGGTGTGCTCTCTGTATGTCGCCCCAGTGAGCAGCCTGGCTGCCGCTCGCTAGACCAGTTGAAGTTTCTGAACCGTCTTCAAGGGCAACCCCACGTAGAGCGCGTTGCAGTAGTCTATTCGGGATGTAACAAGTAGTCTATTCGGGATGTAACTCTTCTCTTGGCTTTTTCCTTCCCCAGCATGGCAGCCATGGCCTGGCCAGCCTCTCCTCCTCGTCGCAGTGGGCGGTGGACTCGGGTTCGCTGTGGGGCGGCCATGACAAGAACAGCTCCATCAGCCTCTGGGAGGAGAGCGTGAAGAACGCCGGGCCCCTCGCCCGCAGCCTGGGCCTGAAGAACAGCCGCAGCAGCCCCTCCCTGGGGTGAGTGCATGTGTTGCTTGGAAGGGGTGCCCAAAGGCAATCTAGTCCGACCCCCTTCTGCCACAAGCTGTGGGAGGGCCAAGAGAGGAGGCAAGGCCCCTCTCCAATCCTCTCCGGCTTTTTTTTCTGGGCAGGGACTCCTACGGGGCTTCCTGTCGCCAGAGCCGGAAGAAGACGGACGAAGAGGAGAAGCTCCTGAAGCTGCTGCAGGGCTTCCACAAGCCGCCCCCCCAGGACGGGTTCACCCAGTGGTGCGAGCAGATGCTCCACGCTCTCAATACCTCCAGCAACCTCGATGGTGCGTGTGCATGTGTGTGTGTGTGTGTTTGGGGTGGGATTTCCCAAAGGGGCGGGCAAAGAAGCCTCCGAGCCTTGAAAGCAAGAATGGGTCAATTTTGGCCCTCCAGGTGTTTTGGACTTTCACTCCCATAATTCCTAATTTGGCCCATGCCTGGTCCAGAGGGAGGAGACCCTTGTTCATGCCCATGGAGCGACTTGAGAAACTGCAAGTCGCTTCTGGTGTGAGAGAATTGGCCATCTGCAAGGACGTTGCCCAGGGGACGCCCAGATGATTTGATGTTTTTATCATCCTTGTGGGAGGCTTCTCTTATGTCCCCGCATGAGGAACTGGAGCTGATAGAGCGAGCTCATCCGCCTCTCCCCGGATTTGAACCTGCAACCTGTTGGTCTTCAGTCCTGCCGGCACAAGGGTTTAACCCACTGCGCCACCGGGGGCATAGTACAATATCAATATTATATATTACTATATTGTACTATACCATTATATTGTAACATTATTAGTAATAGTACATGTAATATAAAATATATAATTATAATACCTTATTAGTATTATATTGTATTACATTACGATATTATAAATATTATATGTATATACAATATTGTATATTATATTGTATTATATTATATTATTAGCATAGCACATCCCCTTGTGGCTCTGGAACCCGAACCTCACTCTGGTTTCAGGAGCACAGATTGCAAGAAAGTGGCCTCAAAAGCTCATCCCAAAGGGATTAAGGTGTATAACATAATTTTGGTTGCCCTCAGTTCCCATTTTTTGGTTGAATACAGATCAAAATGAGTATTGGCATGGCCCTTAGGCCTGGATTTTTGAGGAGGAATTTGTCCCTTATGCCATTTGTCCCACTCGGGGCAGGCAGGGACCCAGGCCTCCATTGTGGAACCCCATCTATGCGCTGTGCTTCTACCTGTTCAACTTCAAAAAGTGTTGTAATGGATGGGAGAAAGGAAGGATGTGTACGTACATATGCCCATGGAGAGCGAGAGAAAGGAAACCAGGAGAGTTGACCGGGGTGCATGGCACCCCTTCCTCACTGTGCTCTCCTCCCCCGTTTCCCGCCCAGTGCCCACGGCAGTGGCCTTCCTGAAGGAGGTGGAGTCCCCCTACGAGGTCCACGACTGCATCCGCTCCTACCTGGGAGACACCCTGGAAGCCAAAGAGTTCGCAAAGCAGTTCCTGGAGCGCCGTGCCAAGCAGAGGGCCAACCAGCAGCGCCAGCAGCAGCAGGTCAGGAGGGGAGGGAGTTATCATCCGTGTACAGTAAATCCCTCCAAACGATGCCACGCCCTGTCTCAATGTCATCAACAAGAATCAGTCCAACACAGCGCAAAGCAGAGATAGTCAGAGTTCACTACAAAGGTCCAAGTTGTTGTTGTTGTTGTTGTTGTTGTTTCCCATCGTGGTCAACTGTGAATCACACATATGGTATTTCTTGCGCCTGCTCAGACAGTTTGGAATCTTCTAGAAAACGTATTCGACACTTTTAGGCGGTAGCCACGCCCACTCTCCCCATAGAGTATATAGTCAGTGGGAGGGGCTACTGTTTCAGTTCCTTTCATCCACCGCCATTGCAGCAGTTAAAGAATCTTTCATTTTTGATTAGCGTTTCTGGACTGCATTAATTTCTTTGCTTCAATTTTTATTATTTTAATTTTAAATTTTTTTATTGTTACTACCTCTTATTTTTTCATAGTTACCGTATGTTGACTACCGCTTTCTTTCCAAAGTGTCCCTGTCGTATGTGTCAGCATTTTTCCAACGTCAGCGTCCTGGAGGTTATGCTCAATTCTGGCCACAAGGAGGTGTTGTTGCTCCATTCACTATGTTGACAAGCCTTTTGATCACAGACTTTCCTCCTTCTTTAATTGTAGTCATTTTATGGTGCCGTAAAACACCTCCCCGCTTAAGCGGTGCCTAATTTCACTACTTGCAGCTCACAGATGTTTTCAAACTGCTTAGGTGGACAGTAAGCTAGGCTAAAGGTCAGGTGCTCATCCTGACCCAGGCTCAGAACAGCCAACCTTTCAGTTGGGAAGGATCTAGACTGCCCCAAGGCAGCGTGACCCAGCACCAGGAGTCCAAAGGGATAAAAAGAACAAAAAACACACAGACCAATGTTATCTCTTCCATAGGAGGCCTTTCTTTGTAGTGAAATAATATGGTTGCACTATTGACAACAACAAGGTTTCCATAACACAAATACGTAGTAGCTTTACACACAACAGCCTTCACCCTGGAGCTTTCTCACATGAGGCTTCTCTCACACTTGGCCTTCTCATAGACTAAGGCCTACCTCACATTTTGAAGCCGACCTCACTGAGAAACCTCCTCACGCAGACTGAGGAGTTTTCTCATTGAGACAAACTGTAACACTAACAGGCTTCGGCCTACTCACTCTCCTCAGGACAAAGCTAGCTTTGGCGCACTGGCTCTAACAGGCTTCGGCCTACTCCCCCTCCTCAGGACGTCACTAGCATTGGCCCACTGAACCTAACATGCTTCGGCCTGCTCACTCTCCTCAGGACAACACTAGCTTTGGCCCACTGACTCTTTTAAAAATATTTTTATTGAAATAATTTGCAGTTACATTATAAAAGGGAGGAGGGTTGTGTCTGAAGCTCTTTATCCCAGGGGTAGTCCTATCTTGCCAAGGGCAAGATGGATGGATGGCATCCTTGAAGTGACTGGACTGACCTTGAAGGAGCTGGGGGTGGTGACGGCCGACAGGGAGCTCTGGCGTGGACTGGTCCATGAGGTCACGAAGAGTCGGAGACGACTGAACGAATGAACAACAAAGTTCTTATTCATGAATCCCAGTTCTTTATCTTTCCTTAATTGTTCTCTTATTTGGAAATATTGATACCAAGAGATATTTTTGTTTATTTGGTGTAACTCTTCCTGTGTTTTTAATGTCACAATACCATCTTTTTAAGTTAAAATTTCCTTGTAGGTAGGCCACTCTTCGCCCCCCCCCCCCAATTCTCGCAATTGACAGGCCTCAATGGGAGAGATCCACTGGCTCTAACAGGCTTCGGCCTACTTACTCTCCTCAGGATGATGCTAGCTTTGGCCCACTGACTAACAGGCTTCGGCCTACTCACTCTTCTCAGGACGATGCTAGCTTTGGCCCACTGACGCTAACAGGCTTCGGCCTACTCACTCTCCTCAGGACACTAGCTTTGGCCCACTGATGGTAACAGGTTTCGGCCTACTCACTCTCCTCAGGACGACACTAGCTTTGGCCCACTGACACTAACAGGCTTCGACCTACTCACTCTCCTCAGGATGACGCTATCTTTGGTCCACTGGCTTTTGACAGGATTCGGCCTACTCACTCTCCTCAGGACGATGCTAGCTTTGGCCCACTGACGCTAACAGGCTTTGACCTACTCACTCTCAGGAGGACATTCGCTTTGGCCCACTGATCTTAACAGGCTTCGGCCTACTCACTCTCCTCAGGATGACACTAGCTTTGGCCCACTGACCCTAACAGGCTTCGGCCTACTCACTCTCCTCAGGATGACACTAGCTTTGGCCCACTGACTCTAACATGCTGCGGCCTACTCACTCTTCCTGTGCTTTACTCATTTTTGTAATCAAAGTTAATTTTTTTTACAAGTTCTGCTTCCAGGAAAGCCCTTTTTTTGCAAGGTCTCTGCTCACACCCCCTTCCTTTTCCTTCCTTCCTTCCTTGTCTTTTCTCACCCACTTCCCACTTGCTTGTCCTTTTGCAGGAAGCCTCCTGGCTGAGCCCCAGCAGCCTTCAGTCCCTTTTCCAGTCCAACCACAATCCCAAGCCACCGTCGTTTGAGAGCAGCCAAGCCCTGAAGATCAAGCGGCGCCCCATGATGCTCCATGCGGACCCCAGCATCCTTGGTGAGGCCCTGAGGGCATCTCAGGAAGGGATTGGGGTGGGGTGGGGTGGGGAGGGAACGACCTCAGGGGACACAAGAGGGGTCCAGGAACAGGGACACGGGGGCCAGAGTTGCTCCTTGCAGCGGCTGGGATGGGTTGAAGGGGGGCTGGAAGCCGGGACACAGCATCATAGAACTCCCCTAAAATGGGGAAAGACCCCAAGGGCCACTCAGTCCCACTCCCTTCTGACAGGCATTGAGGCACGGTCAAAACACCCTGAACACATGGCCATTCAGCCTCTGATGAAAAACCACCAGAGAAAGAGACTCTGTTGGACTTCTAGAAAAATCGCCTTCACACCCACCCACCCCCCGACAGATGGCCATCCTGCCTCTGCTTCAAAGTCTCCAAAGAAGGAGCCTCCATCACACTCTGGGGCGGAGAGTTCCACTGCTAAACAGTTCTCTCTCCCACCTTGGACATAGAATCATAGAATCATAGAATCAAAGAGTTGGAAGAGACCTCATGGGCCATCCAGTCCAACCCCATTCTGCCAAGAAGCAGGAATATTGCATTCAAATCACCCCTGACAGATGGCCATCCAGCCTCTGCTTAAATGCTTCCAAAGAAGGAGCCTCCACCACACTCCGGGGCAGAGAGTTCCACTGCTGAACAGCTCTCACAGTCAGAAAGTTCTTGCAGACATTATTCCATAGACCTAGAGACTCCACTTGCGTAGTTTCCAACAGACCTCACAACCTCTGAAGATTCCTGCCATAGATGTGGGCAAAAGATCAGGAGAGATTGCACCTGAAACATGGCCAAATATCCCAGAAAACTCACAGGAGTCTGTCACAGGCAGATGGTATTTGTGGCACAAGTTCCAATGAATCATCTGAGCAACAGTGTTATGCCTCTGCTTGTAGTCTGTCTGCGTGATCTTCTTGCAGCAGCTGAGGATGGGATCTATTGTTTCATCCGCTTCCTTGCAGACAACTAATAATGTAATGAAATATAACAATAATAAATAACATAAACTAAATATGTGATAAATATGTGTAAATATGTGAGAGGAAGCCACAGGGAGGAGGGAGCAAGCTTGTTTTCTGCTTCCTTGGAGACTAGGACGCAAGGGAACAATGGCTTCAAACTACAAGAGAGGAGATTCCACCTGAACATGAGGAAGAACTTCCTGACTGTGGGAGCCGTTCAGCAGTGGAACTCTCTGCCCCGGAGTGTGGTGGAGGCTCCTTCTTTGGAAGCTTTTAAGCAGAGGCTGGATGGCCATCTGCCAGGGGTGATTTGAATGCAATATTCCTGCTTCTTGGCAGAATGGGTTGGACTGGATGGCCCAGGAGGTCTCTTCCAACTCTTTGATTCTATGATTCTAACAATATAACGTAATAATAATAATACATAGCATAATCATAGAATCATAGAATCAAAGAGTTGGAAGAGACCTCCTGGGCCATCCAGTCCAACCCATTCTGCCAAGAAGCAGGAATATTGCATTCAAATCACCCCTGACAAATGGCCATCCAGCCTCTGCTTAAAAGCTTCCAAAGAAGGAGCCTCCACCACACTCCGGGGCAGAGAGTTCCACTGCTGAACGGCTCTCACAGTCAGGAAGTTCCTCCTCATGTTCAGATGGAATCTCCCCTCTTGTAGTTTGAAGCCATTGTTCCGCGTCCTAGTCTCCAAGGAAGCAGAAAACAAGCTAATAATAATACATAGACTCCGAGATGCTGTTTCCGACGCTGGGCCGCCATTCAACCTCAATGGCTTTTTCTCTCTCCCTCTCTTCTCCTCCGTCCTTGCAGGGTACGCCCTTCACGGCTCCTCCAGCGAGTTGGAAACGGTGGAAGACTACTGACTGCGCTGCTGCGCCTCACAGCAATAGGAACCTCTCTCCCATCTTCTTCCTCCCTCCCTTCCCTCCTTTCTCTGCCGCTGCTGCCTTGAATCTCACCCCTTTCAGTCCCGGCTGAATGTGCACTGCGAGAGGCGGCCATCTTTTTTGTGTTTTGGGGGGGGGGGAGATGCTTCCTCCTCCCCCTTCTCCTCCTCCCTTGGCCCCTCCCTCCTCCCTCCCAGGAGGAGTGGTCAGCGGAGGTCAGCGGTGGTCAGCGGCGGCTGCGGGTCAGTGGGGCCCGGCTGGAGGACGGACATCCAAGCACTTCTTTCCTTACGAGAAAAAAAAGCACCTTAAAGCGGAACAAAAAAGAACTTTTTTTCTGCCATGCACTTTATCAAAAGAGAACTCTTTGTGTTGTCATCATTTTCCTTTTTTTTTTACAGTGACTTGTTACAGATTCAAAAAAAAAAGAGTTTAAAAAAAAGAGGAAAAAATACTTTTTTTGGAGTTTATAGAAAAGACAATTTTTTTTATAAAAAAAAAAGAAGTTTAAAAAAAACCTACAAAAAGTTTATCTTTAAAGAAAAACACTTATTTTTCACACGGGGAAAATCTATCTATCTATATATATACGTTCAGAAAAAAAAAACAATGTGAATGGCATTTTTTTCACAAAGGCTTGATATAAAAAAAAAGATTTATAAGACAAAAAAAAACTTGAAGACCTGCACTTAGAGAAGAAGAAGAAAAAAAGAGAAAAGAACTGTGTTGCTGTTTTTTTAAAAAAATGATATTTTTCTTTCTTTTTGGAAACGTATAGATAATGTGTAAATACTGTTGAAGAACTCTTATTCCGCACAGTATATTTTCTCTTACAAAGAGGCCATTTTATATGAAAATATTTTTGTTTTTTGTTTAATTGTCAGATGGTTTAATGTTGTCAGAATTTTTTTTGTTTTTGTTTTTTTGGTTGGAGAATTTTTTTTTTCTTGGGTTGGAGAAAAAAAAAGAATTGCACAAAAATGCCTCCTTTCCTTGTTTCCCTTCCTTATGTTTTTGGACGTACAATTCAATTTCAATGTATTTTTTATATAAAAAAAGAAGAAAGGAAAAAAATACAAAAAAAAAGAAGAGAGAAATGAATTTCAAGACACACTAAAAGCGACAATGAAGCGGGTCTGTTGCTGGTACCAGAAGCTCCCAGACTCCTTTCCTGCGGCAAACTACAAATCCCAGCCATCAGCTTCCAGTTTTTTTCTTCCAGGAAGACTTCCTCCTTCCTTCTTTGCTTCCTTCCGGATCGTGCCCCGAACCTTTGGTTTCCTTCTGGAATGTTCCACGGACCTTTCGTCAGCTTCGATCTTCAAATATATTATTGAATTCTGTCGGCAAATCTTCCACGGACTTTTCGTCCACCTCAGTCTTCAAATATATGCGATTTCTGTCTCTGCAAATCTTCCACGGACTTTTCGTCTGCCTCGGTCTTCAAATATATTACGATTTCTTTGTCTGCAAATCTTCCACAGACTTATCGTCAACCTCGGTCTTCAAATACATTACGATTTCTGTCAGCAATTTTTTTTTTCTGGGTGTGAGATGCACTTTTGGGAAGAAGAAGAACAACAACAAAATACGTACAAGAAGATTTGAATGTTTCAATGTGTTGTCGAAGGCTTTTCATGGCTGGAATCACTGGGTTGTGGCACGTTTTTCTAGCTGTACGGCCATGTTCCAGAAGCATTCGCTCCTGACGTTTTGCCCACATCTATGGCAACCTCTTACCGCTCAACCTGTGAGGATGCCTACCATAGACGTGGGTGAAACGTCAGGAGAGAATGCTTCCGAGCATGGCCGTACAGCCCTGAAAACTCCCAGCAACCCAATTGAATGTTTATGTTTTTATTTTTCCTTGTCTTACACGGATGTTCATCGAAACCATACTGGAAGTAAGCTAGCTTGGAACGATTATTTTCGGAGAAAGACTTGTGTGCAGGGAACGCTCTTCCTGTGTGCACTCAAAGCAGAAATGAATGTATCCGATGCGTCGCCGCCCGGGAGAAAAGCTGCCCGGCGACAAGCGTTTTCCGCCATCTTTGTTCACAAGACTGTTGTGTTTTCGAGCCCCTCCTTTTTGTGTGTGTGTGTGACATCGGAGCTTCCTTCCCCCCCAAATTACTGCTCTTTTGGGGCAAACATTTCCTTGTGGGTAGATACATACATGTGCCTATGTATACATCAGGTGTGTGCAAACTTGGGCCCTCCAAGTGTTTTGGACTCCAACTCCCACCATTCCTAACAGCCTCAGGCCCTTTCCTTTTCCCCCTCAGCTGCTTAAACCTTTGTTTACATTCAGAAGGACAAAACGAGGGACTTCCTTTCCAAATCCCGGATGAGCCCCCATAATTTGCTTAAGCGGCTAAGGGGCAGAAGGAAAGGTCCTGAGGGTGTTAGGAATGGTGGGAGTTGCGTTCAAAAACATCTGGAGGGAGGGTCGAAGTCGGCTCATGCCTGGTATACATACATAGCCACGCACCCGATATCTTTACAGATGATTCATCTTTTTATATCTTATCTCTTGATATCGATATATCGCAACATAATTTTGCTTGAAGAGATCGGGGTGGGGTTTTTTTGGGGGGAGGGGTTACAAATTGCGTATGATTTGATTTCCTTTGTTTACAATCTTGGTTTGTGGCGGAACTGGTTGCACACAGGGTACGCAGTCACGGCAGAGGGGGAGATATCTATGTATATGTAGGTCTGCGGCACTCTTTCGGCCCATAAGCATCCCTCTGAAATGTGGAAAGTATGTCGTGTATATATCTGTGTGTATAGGTCCTTCGACACACTTGCAAAACATACATACATATAGATATATGTCTGTTTGTCTTGACCCATATGGGAAGTGTATATTTGTATGTGTGTGTAGGTCTGTAACACTATTTCAGCCCATGAGCTTCCCTCTGAAATGTGGAAAGTGTGTGTGTGAGTATATTTACATACATATATGCATACACACACATATATGTGTAGTTTGTACCACTCTTGACCCCTAAGATCCCTCCAAAATGTGGAAAGTATATCTGTGTATATGTGCACACACACATGTTTGTATGTAGGGCTGTAGCACTCTTCCAATGCATAAGCATCCCTCCGAAAGGTGGAAAGACTGTATCTGTGTGTACATATACATACACAACTACATGGGAAAAAATATATGTATGTATATATGGGGTCTGTGCCAGTCTTTGGATCCTTAAGATCCCTCTAAACGTGGAAAGTATATATCTATTTTGGCCCATAAGCATCCCGCTGAAATGTGGAAAGTATATCTATGTATATGTATATGCACACATATGTATATGTAGGTCTGGAGCAGTCTTGCAATGCATAAGCATCCCTCCGAAAAGTGGAAAGACGGTAACTGTGTGTGTATACACATACATACACACCTACATGAATATCTATATGTATGTATGTAGTGTGTGCCACTCTTTCGACCCTTAAGATCCCTCTGAAATGTGGAAAGCATGCATATGTATGTGTATATATACACACACATGTACATACACACCTACATGAATATATATATGGTCTGTGCCAGTCTTCCGACCCTTAAGATCCCTCTGAAATGTGGAAAGCATGCATATGTATGTGTATATATACACACACATGTACATACACAACTACATGAATATATATATGGTCTATGCCAGTCTTTCGACCCTTAAGATCCCTCTGAAATGTGGAAAGCATGCATATGTATGTGTATTCACACACACACACATGCATATATATAGGTCTGCTTGGCACTCTTTTGACCCATGACATTTCTCCAAAATGTGGATTGTGTATGTCTATATGTATGTATATAGGTCTGTCTTCCTGTCTGTTACCCTCTTTTGACCCATGACACCCCTCGCCTTTGAATTTGGGGTCTGGAAACCCCTTTTGCCCCACTGAGCCTCTGCTTTGCTTTGGGGCTTTGGAAGGAGACGGACCCTCCTTCCCTCCCTATATTGGGTGCCATGTTTTGTGCCCCCTCCTCATTGTTTATGTAGGTCTTCCCTCCCCCAAAGGGGCAAGGAGAACACCTCCCAATGACATCATTTGGAGCCGCCATGAATGCTGTGATGCTTTAACCCTTGTTGTGTGTTTTTTAGGCAGGAAGCCTTCTCTTGTTTCCTTCCTTTGCTGAGATAGAGGAGGAAGAGGAGGGAGGCCATTGCTGTGAAAGTCATTTCCAGGCTGTCTCTCTTTTCTCTCTGTTTTGGTCAGTATTGAGCCACGGAGGGGGGTGCAAAGGGGCGCCAAAACACAGCTCAAGTACTCTTCCTTCCAGTTGAGAAGCTGCTTCCTTGGTCTGCCTTTTTCCAAACAAGGGCTTTCCTGTTGTAATGTCGTAGAGCGTTGGACCCTCTCCTCGATCCCAATATCGGAATGGGATGTTATGATCCGGGCATGGTCAAACAGTCCTCCAGGTGTTTTGGACTAAAGACACCCATAACGTGGGTATACAGATGATCCCTTGATTAAGTGTCTGGTTCCAAGAGGACAAAAGCACTTCCAGGTGTTTTGGACTTGGGGCACCCATAACGTGGGTATGCTGATGATCCCTTGATTGTCTGGTTCCAACTTCATCCCAACTTCCAGGTGTTTTGGACTTGGGACACCCATAATGTGGGTATGCTGATGATCCCTTGGATTAAGTTCCAAGAGGACAAAAGTATGGGCCAACTTCTTCCCAAATTTCAGCTGTTTTGGACTTGGGACACCCATAACGTGGGTATGCAGATGATCCCTTGATTGTCTGGTTCCAACTTCATCCCAACTTCCAGGTGTTTTGGACTTGGGACACCCATAACTTGGGTATGCAGATGATCCCTTGATTAAGTTTCAAGAGGACAAAGGCATGGGTCAACTTCATCCCAACTTCCAGGTGTTTTGGACTTGGGACACCCATAACGTGGGTATGCTGATGATCCCTTGATTGTCTGGTTCCAACTTCATCCCAACTTCCAGGTGTTTTGGACTTGGGACACCCATAACGTGGATATGCTGATGATCCCTTGATTGTCTGGTTCCAACTTCATCCCAACTTCCAGGTGTTTTGGACTTGGGACACCCATAATGTTGGTATGCTGATGATCCCTTGATTGTCTGGTTCCAACTTCATCCCAACTTCCAGGTGTTTTGGACTTAGGACACCCATAACGTAGGTATGCTGATGATCCCTTGATTAAGTTCCAAGAGGACAAAAGCATGGGTTAACTTCATCCCAACTTCCAGGTGTTTTGGACTTAGGACACCCATAACGTGGGTATGCGGATGATCCCTTGATTGTCTGGTTCCAACTTCATCCCAACTTCCAGGTGTTTTGGACTTAGGACACCCATAACGTGGGTATGCGGATGATCCCTTGATTGTCTGGTTCCAACTTCCAGGTGTTTTGGACTTAGGACACCCATAACATGGGTATGCTGATGATCCCTTGATTAAGTGTCTGGTTCCAAGAGGACAAAAATATGGGCCAACTTCATCCCTCGTTCCAGGTGTTTTGGACTCCAACTCCCACCATTCCTGACAGCCTCAGGCCCCTTCCTTTTGCCCCAAAAGGAAAGGGCCTGAGGCTGTCAGGAATGGTGGAAGTTGGAGTCCAAAACACCTGGAACGAGGGTCAAAGTTTGACCATGCCTGCTATAACCTTTCCTCCTTTCCAACCGAACAGGAACTCAGACGAACGTCCATTATGTTCTTCCTTTTCCTTCCCAAGGTACGGGCAAAGTTTACACTAATTGCAGCCGTGGATGCCCCTCGTCCCCTTTAGCCTTTTTGGGGAGGGGGCTGCAGAGACCCCTCTTTCTTCCCCTTCGAAAAGGGGTCTCCGAATGCGCCTTCCATTTTCACGCTCCCACCCCTCTCGTGTAAATAGCGTCTGATATCAAATGCGGTGAAATCATTTACATGCGTGTTTTCTTTTGTTTTGCCTTATAGAAACGAATGCATTGTTTTTTTTAAAGGGGGGGTGGGTGGGACAACCTGCGCAAAGCCTTCCTTCCCTTTTGGAGTATTACCGATCTTTTTTTCTTCAATACCTAGCAATAAGGAGCAGCGAAAATTGTAGCACACGAAGGAGCTGGGAGGAAAACGGGGTGCGTTTGCGGGCGTTGCGGTTGGTGGGTGGGTGGGAGATCCTTAGAGGTCGCCCCCCTCCTCAAATGATTGCCTGTTGTTGTTGCTGTTGTGTTATTATTATTATTATTATGACTACGTGTTGTCTTTTGAGAGAGCGGCAATCCATGAAATGTGAAGAGCATTGCATGCTATTGTGTTTTTTATTTGGGGGGGGGGGGTCTTTATCGAACTCACAAATTGCATTGAACTCGTTTTCCTACCATTTTTGGTGCAACCCCCCTCCCTGTCTTTTTTATTATTACCCTGAGAGTGATGTAACTTTTGATGCCAGTTCCTTTTTTTTTTTCAAAGAGGGGAGGGGGTGTACTTCCTGTTTTCGTAAGCAACGTTTCGATCGATTTCCTTTTTTGTCCGGAATGTGACCATGAATGTATTTTTGTGTGTTTTTCTTATATATATATATATAACATGTCCACCTCACCTCTTCCTCTCTATTGGCTGCCAAGGGAGGGGTATTATTAGGAGGAGGGGGTGTTGTTGTTGTTGTGTTGTTGTTTATTCAAATGTTTTGCTTTTTTATTAAAAAAATGCTGTTTCAGGAGGAGGAAGAGGAGGAGCGCCAGCGTTTGCGTGTAAAGGGATCGCGTTTAGGAGCAGCTAGCTACGGAGTTCGGAGGTGAAAGCAACGCTATGCAGCAATCGTGGGCGGTTTTAAGGGTTTCTTTTTGAGGGGTGGGGTGGGGGGTCTTTTGGTTCAATCACTTTATAGTGGCAATTTATGGGGAAAATGGGGGAAAAGCTTCAAAATATCCCCCATCTGTGGCTTGGGATGAGCTACATCTTGTTATCCCAAGACTTGTGTTTGCTGTATTTTTGTGCGTGGGGGGGGGGGGGGTTGTATATTGTTTCTGATGCCTTAAACCAGCCTTCCCCAACCGGGTCCCTGTTTAATCCCAACTGGGTCCCCGTTTAATCCCGATTGGGTCCCTACTCAATCCCGGTTGGGTCCCTACTCAATCCCAGTTGGGTCCCTACTCAATCCCAGTTGGGTCCCTACTCAATCCCAACTGGGTCCCTATTCAATCCCAACTGGGTCCCTACTCAATCCCGGTTGGGTCCCTACTCAACCCCGGTTGGGTCCCTACTCAATCCCGGTTGGGTCCCTACTCAATCCCGGTTGGGTCCCTACTCAATCCCAACTGGGTCCCTATTCAATCCCGGTTGGGTCCCTACTCAATCCCAGTTGGGTCCCTACTCAATCCCGGTTGGGTCCCTACTCAATCCCAACTGGGTCCCTACTCAATCCCGGTTGGGTCCCTACTCAATCCCGGTTGGGTCCCTACTCAATCCCGGTTGGGTCCCTATTCAATCCCGGTCGGGTCCCTACGCAACCCCGGTTGGGTCCCTACTCAATCCCAGTTGGGTCCTCCTTCAATCTCCATTCAATCCCAGTTGGGGAAGGCTGCCTTAAAACCCCTACACACCAATGGCTTCTAAGGGAGGTTGGCGTTTTCGGGGTCCGTTTTCTGTTCCCGGGGTTTCATTTCACGAAGGAGAGGTGCTTTGCAAGGAGCCACGCCGGCCCAGCGGTCAGTCCCCCGCCATCCTTCCCTTTGTGGGGTCGGGCCACGCTGTGAAGGATGACACCCCTCGGACCCCCAAGCCGTCATCGCCTCCTCTTCCTCCTCCTCCTCCTCCTCTTTGGCCACGCTGCGGGCTGGACGCCCATCTACCTCGGACCACCCCTCAAGTATTACTATTTTACGCGGAAACTGTGACGGGACGCGCGCCGAGAGACGCCGGCGGACTCTGGCCCCCCCTAAGCTCCATTGACTGAGAGTGGAAACATGTTTACAGACCCCCCTCCCTTTTCCACCCGATTTCTGCGAGAGTGCGTGTTTGGGGTTTTTTGGTTTTTTATTTTCATTTTTTTGGTGCAAATCGGCCGAAAACGGGGAAGGGGCCGCCCGGAGGCTCCCGAACCCCCTTCTGAATGTTTCCTCGACGAGACGGAATGGCCGCCCAGGACTTGCCCGGCGGCCGGACTCTCCTTGCTTTCCTCCCGTTGGGGACGTGGGTCAAGCTGGCCGCTGGACTCCAGGTCGACCTTTGGTGGGCCGCTTCGGAGCCGCCGTCGCAGAGACCCCGTTGTGGGGAATTATTGCTACGGAAGGAGGAAGGCCTGCTTCTCTTCCTCTTCCGCAAACATGAACTGGATTTCCTGAATCTTCTGTGAGCAGGACACTTGCGCTGCCCCCTCCCTGCGCCTTAACGGTGGAGGACTCCCCCCGCCCTCAATTCTGTACATAGGGCCCGATCCCGCGCCTTCCCCTCCAAGGCAACGCTAGGGACTCTTCGGTTGAAGGGGGTCCGCTATTTCTCCACGAGTTGTTCAGATGCCAAACCCCTTCCTTCTTCCCCTCCCTCCGCTGTACTATATCCCTCCCTCTTGCCCCCTCCCCAAAACGTGACCTTTCTATGTGCGTCTTCTGTAAATAAGCCTGCCTGCCTTTTCACGGAAATAAAGAGACACTTAGACGGCTCTGCGTCCGGGGTTTTCTTCTCGAATCCGGGAACAAGGCTTCTCTATTAGTGGGAGGGCCAACGGGAATGGGTCTGGTCAAGTGACCCCTGAGACGCATGGGAACCCAAGAGAATGGGACTGGAAGTGACTCCATGTCATTTTAGCAATTTCGTTTTGCAAAGGATGGGTTTTTCATCAGAGAATGTAAAAGTTTATGTGCATATTTCGCTTGCTATAAAGTAGGCATGAGCCAGCTTGGGCCCTCCAAGTGTTTTGGACTTCAAGTCCCACAATTCCTAACTGCCTCGGGCCCCTTCCTTTTCCCCCTCAGAGGTTGTGAGGTTGGAAACTAAGAAAATGGGGTTTATTATATATCTCTGAATGGCCTTGCAGCTTCAAAGCCTGGCTACTTCCTGCCTGGGGGAATCCTTTGTTGGGAGGTGTTACCCAGTCCCTAGAACTTGTGTCCCCCAAAGAAATTGTGAGGTCTGTTGGAAACTAGGAAAATTGGGTTTATTATATATATCTGAATGGCCTTGCAGCTGTAAAGCCTGGCTACTTCCTGCCCAGGGGAATCCTTTGTTGGGAGGTGTTACCCAGTCCCTAGATCTTGTGTCCCCCAAAGAAATTGTGAGGTCTGTTGGAAACTAGGAAAATTGTGATTATTATATATCTCTGAATGGCCTTGCAGCTGTAAAGCCTAGCTACTTCCTGCCCAGGGGAATCCTTTGTTGGGAGGTGTTACCCGGTCCCTGGAACTTGTGTCACCAAAAGAAATTGTGAGGTCTGTTGGAAACTAGGAAAAATTGGGTTTATTAGACCTCTTGTCTGTTGGAAAGAAAGACCTCTTGTCTGTTGGAAGCAAGTGGGAATGTTGCAATAGACCACCTTGATTAGCACTGAATGGCCTTGCAGCTTCAAAGCCTGGCTACTTCCTGCCCGGGGGAATCCTTTGTTGGGAGATGTTAGCTGGTCCCTGGAATTTGTGTCCCCAAAAGAAATTGACACCACGGCTGTTTAAAGTGGTGTCGATAATAATAATAATAATAACAACAGAGAGGCTATTGCAGGCATTTGCCAACTTTGGTCCTCGCTCCCGGTGTTTTGGACTCCGACTCCCACCATTCTGAACAGTCTCAGGCCCCTTCCTTTTTCCCCTCAGCCGCTTAAGCGTTATATCTATTTGTTGAGATATGAAGGTAGGCATCTTTTAGGTCTATCACTCTATCATCTAGCTTAAGCGGCTGAGGGGCAAAAGGAAAGGGCCTGAGGCTGTTCGGAATGGTGGGAGTCGCAGTCCAAAACACCGGGAAGGAGGACCAAAGTTGGCAAATGCAAGAGCTATAGTCAATACACAAGTAAGAAAAAACACCCAAGACACAGGTTGTTGGTTTCTGTTGTTTACAGGTTACACACAGAGCCTGCCGGAGCAGCAGCAGCAGCAGGAGGGGAGGGGGCCGAGCGCCAGGGCCGCCACCAACGCCCCCCTTTCGACCCCCGATGGTGCCTTGACCAAACCAGTCGGGAGGGGGGAAACAAGGCCACCAGGTTCAAAGGCCGCCCCACAGATGCCCCGCTGCCTCCCAGCACCACGTTTTGGGGGGAGAGCGGGCAGCAGGAGAGGAGGAGGAAGAGGAAGAGGCACCGGAAAGAGACCCCCACGTGTGTGTGTGTATTTGTGTCCCCCCTTCATCCCCCTCAGAAGGAAAGGAAAGGAAGGACAAAGGAAGGATGGACTTAGGGGGGGGGGGATTATCCTATCCAGAGGTCCCGGCGTTGGTCCCATCGTAGCCCCCCAAATGCTTACAGTGTCCTATCAAATGCTGACCATATCCCACCCTCTTCAATGGGGTGAGCCCCTTGTTTGGCCATCTCCGGATTAAGGAAGGAAGGGAGTGGGGGGGACGGCGACATCCATTCCCTCTTCAATGAGGTGAGCCCCTCCATTCCTCCCAGACTGATTTGAGACCTTTTGATTGATGGATGGAAGGGAGGGAGGGAGGGAAGGAAGTGGCATCTATCCCTCTTCAATGAGGTGAGCCCCTCCAATCCCCCCCCCCCCCCACTGAATTGAGACCTTTTTGGGAAGGGAAGATGGATGGATGGGGAAGGGAAGGAAAGAGGGGAAGGGAAGGAAGTGGCATCAATTCCCTCTTTAATGAAGTGAGCCCCCCCCCCCCATTCCTCCCACACTGAATTGAGACCTTTTGGAAAGGAAAGATGGATGGATGGATGGATGGATGGGAAGGGTAGGGAAGGGAAGGGAAGGGACAGGAAGGGGAGGAAGTGGCATCCATCCCTCTTCAATGACGTGAGCCCCCCCCCCCCCTCCATTCCTCCCATACTGAATTGAGACCTTTTGGGAAGGAAAGATGGAGGGCTGGGAAGGGAAGGGAAGAAGGGATGGGAAGGGAAGGAGAGGAAGAGGCATCCATCCCTCTTCAATGAGGTGAGCCCCCCATTCCTCCCACACTGAACTGAGACCTTTTGGAAAGGAAAGATGGATGGATGGAAGGAAGGAAGGAAGGAAGGAAGGAAGGAAGGAAGGAAGGAAGGAAGGAAGGGAAGGACAGGACATCCATCCTCCTCCCACACTGAACCGAGACACTTGGGGAAGGAAGGAAAGATGGATGGAAGAAAAGAAGGGAGGAAAGGAGGGAGGATGGATGGATGGAAGGAAGGAAGGAAGGTAGAGGAATCCATTCCCTCTTCAATGAGGTGAACCCCTCCATTCTTCCCACACTGAATTAAGACATTTTGGGAAGGAAGGTAAGTAGGAAGGAAGGGAGGGAGGGAGGGAGGGAGGGAAGGAAGGACATCCATCCTCCTCCCACAGTGAACTGAGACCTTTTGGGAAGGAAGGAAAGATGGATGGAAGAAAGGGAGGGAGGGAGGGAGGGAGGGAAGGAAGGAAGGAAGGAAGGGTCATCGATTCCCTCTTCAATGAGGTGAAACCCCCCCCCCCATTCTTTCCACACTGAATTAAGACATTTTGGGAAGGTAGGTAGGTAGGAAGGGTGAAAGGAAAGGAGGGAGGGAGGGAGGGAGAAAGAGGGAGCGGGGGAAGGAGGAAGGAAAGAGAAGGAAAGCAGGCAAAGGGCATCCACCCCTCTTCAATGAGGTGAGCCCCTCCAATCCTCCTACAGGGAAATGAGACATTTTGGGAAGGAAGGAAAGATGGATGGAAGAAAAGAAGGAAGGAAGAGGCATCCATTCCCTCTTCCATGAGGTGAGCCCCTCCATTCTTCCTACACTGAATTAAGACATTTTGGGAAGGTAGGTAAGTAGGTAGGTGGGTAGGAAGGAAGGGTGGAAGAGAAGGAAGGAGGGAGGGAGGGAGAAGGAGGGGGGGGGAAGGAGGAGGAAAGAGAGAAGGAAGGCAGGCAAAGGGCATCCATCCCTCTTCAATGAGGCGAGCCCCTCCAATCCTCCCACACAGAACTGAGACATTTTGGGAAGGAAAGAAAGATGGATGGAAGAAAAGAAGGAAGGGGGGAAGAAAGAGGCATCCATTCCCACTTCCATGAGGTGAGCCCCTCCATTTCTCC
Organism: Anolis sagrei; assembly: GCF_037176765.1. Lineage (NCBI taxonomy): Eukaryota > Metazoa > Chordata > Lepidosauria > Squamata > Anolidae > Anolis > Anolis sagrei. The sequence continues at coordinate 2,601,434 of NC_090026.1, forward strand.
CACACAGACATTTTGGGAAGGAAGGAAGGAAGGAAGGAAGGAAGGAGGGAGGGAGGGAGGGAGGGAGGGAGGGAAGGAAGGAAGGAAGGAAGGAAGGAAGGAAGGAAGGAAGGAAGGATGGATGGATGGATGGATGGATGGATGGATGGATGGATGGATGGATAATAGGGAAGGTGGCTTCCCTTGTTCTACTTCTTCAATGGAGTTGGATGAATGAAAGGAAGAGGCATCCATTCCCTCTCCCATGAGGTGATTCCCTTCCATTCCTCCCACGCTGAACTGAGACATTTTAGGAAAGAAGGGCTGATGGATGTATAATTGGGGAGGGGGCTTCCCATGTCCTACTTCCTTCCACGCTGAATTTTAGCCACCTCCTCATTGCCGAGGCCAAATACTGGTCCCATTATATCGTTCCCCCCTCCTGCCAAAAATGCCTAAATTGCTGCCGATGCCCATCCTCCCGCTGCCCTTGTGCCCCCTCCCCAAATGAGTGGCCATTTCAAAGAGAGAAAGAGAAGGAAACAGAACTGGAGAGTGTGGAATGGAAGGGCCGAGAGAGAGAGCGCGAGGGAGTGAGTCAAGGCCACCGATCCCAAAAAGGTTGGTGAAAGGAAGGAAGCGAAGATGGGGAGAAAGGCTGGGCTTTTGGGGGCATCGTAGGGGGGTGATTCTGGGGGGCTCCCCTCCTCCTCCTCCTCCTCCTCCTCCTCCTCCTCCGCTTCCTCCCACCGGCCGGGAACCAGGGCAGGAGGTCAATTCCAGACTTTCAAGAAGCTGTCCCAGGAGCCAGTGGCCACCGCCATGCCGTCGTCCGTCACCCCGAGGCAGCTGACCCGATTGTCATGGCCAGCCAGGACCCCTGAGGGAGGAAGAGAGGAGAGAACGGGGGGCATGTCAAGGGGTCCACATGCTGAATGTGAGCCAACAGCATGATGCAGCAGCTCAAAAGGCCAATGCAATTCTAGGCTGCATCAATAGTGTCTACACCAGGTCCTCCAGATGTTTTGGACTCCAACTCCCACCATTCCGAACAGCCTCGGGCCCTTTCCTAAGGGGCCTGAGGCTGTGAGGAATGGTGGGAATTGGAGTCCAAAACACCCAGAGGGCCAAAGTTTGCACAGATACACAATGGGTGACACTTCTGTTTGGAAACAGTGTCTATGAAAGGGATCTCGGAGTCTAAGCAGATGCAGCGTGATGCATCTAGGCTGCATCCATCGTGTCTAGATCAGTGGTTCCCCATCGTGGTCCCTGTGAATCGCACATATGGTATTTCCTGCGCAGACAGTTCGGAATCTTCTAGAAAACTTATTAGACACTTTTAGGTGGTAGCCCCGCCCACTCTCCCCATGAGAGTATATATATATATATATATAGCCAGTGGGTGGGGCTACTGCATACCAACATACCATAACCACGACAAAGTAAAATTAAAGTACAATAAAAATAAAATAGTAAAAATTCACGCAGCCCCGAAACACTAGTCAAAGATGAAGAGAAAGACTCCTATGGCGGCGGATGAAAGGAACTGAAGCAGTAGCCCCGCCCACTCTGCCCTTGAGAGTATATATATAGCCAGTGGGTGGGGCTACTGCTTCAGTTCCTTTCATCCGCCCCCATAGGAATCTTCATCTTTGACTAGCGCTTCTGGACTAAGTGAATTTTTACTATTTTTATTTTACTTTAATTTTATTTTATGTTATGGTATGGTATGTTGACCACCAGTTTTTTTAAGTTGTGCCCCTCATGTGGAGGGAAAAGTTGCCCGATGGATGGGCATGTTATGTGTCTGCGATGCCTGAGGAGAGGCCTTGGGGTATGATCCGGCATTACAGGGAAGCAACCTATAATTCCCAACCTTTTTTAAAACCAGGGACCACTCTCCAACATCAATAACAAAAGGGTTACGAATCCGTTTTTGGTCAACTTTAGATTCAGTTTGGTTATTTGGGGTGCTGATTCAAAAACTTGCATTGAATAGACTACATCAGCTCTAGTTTCCAATACAGAACATACACCATCCAGTAGTTGCCATTTGCTTGCCCACAGTAAACCATATTTAATAAGCCTCAGCACTCTAAGACGGTTTCGCCAGACCAGTCACTCTTGTTGCAACTTGTAGTAACTGTGAGGCTTCGGACCATATTTTACTACTTGCGGACCACTGGTGGTCCACAGACCACAGGTTGGGAACCACTGGTCTAGACTGAGGGAGGTCCTAGTCCCACTCTCTTCTGCTTTGGTCAGGCTTCACCTGGAATAATTCTGTGTTCACCTCTGGGCAATTCAAGAAATTCAAGGAGGAGATGGACAAGATAGAAGGTGTCCAGAGAAGGTCCACCAAAAGAGTCAAAGACCTGAGAACCCTATGAGGAGCACCTTAGGGAGCTTGGGAAAGAGAAAAGTGAGACAAGGGGACCTGATAGCAATATGCAAATATCTGAAAGGATGTCCCATTGAGGAGAATGGGGACAAGGGTTGTTTTCTGCTGCTCTGAAGACTTAAGACACAATGGAGCCATGGATCTACACCAGGCACAGGCCAACTTGGGCCCTCCAGGTGTTTTGGACTCCAACTCCCACAATTCCTAACAGCCTACCGGCTGTTAGGAATTGTGGGAGTTGGAGTCCAAAACACCTGGAGGGCCCAAGTTGGCCCATGCCCAATCTAAACATTAGAAAGAGCCTCCTAATGCCTCAACAATGGAATATAGCAAACACTAAGCCTGGTGGGAGATTTTAAAGTAAAGGCTGTATGGTCATCTGTCAGGAGGGCTTTGGTTGTGTCTTCCTGTTTTGCGAAAGAGGGTTGGACCCCTTCCGAGTGTGGGGTTCTATGCGAAAAGCACGAAGGGTTGCGTGAGGCTCACCTGCCCGGTCTCCTTTCATGGAGTCCCAGATGTTGCAGTTGAAGTCGTCATACCCGGCGAGGAGAAGGCGGCCGCTCCGGGAGAAGGCCACGGAGGTGATGCCGCAGATGATGTTGTCGTGGGAGTACATCATCAGCTCCTGGTCGGCACGCAGGTCGAAGAGGCGGCAGGTGGCATCGTCCGAACCCGTGGTGAAGGCGTTGCCGTTGGGGAAGAACTGCGGGCAGAGAGAGAGAGAAAGGTAAGGCACGTGCCATTCCCCTCCCCTTTCTCTCAGCCTGTCAGGAGTCAATTTCCGACGGCATGAAGACATCACAAATTCCATTCATGACATCCTGACTGAATCATCCTGGCTGAATCAATTCTCTCTGACATTTTGAAGCCAGCAGAGAGCGCTGGAAACCTTGTATTGGAACTTGTGAAGCAACAAGTTCTAATAAGGAAACTGAGAAGAGGGGGAGATGGGCAGCAAAGGTGTATAAAAGGAAGTGGTGGTGGGGAAAAGTCAACAGTGTCTTCGCTGCAGATACAAGCAATATATCCATTTCAAAGCAGAACGGCTTGTGAGTAGTTATTTAATATTGCTATATAGATCCTACAGTCTGACACAGCCACACTGACTCATGTGCCCCTCACTCACGCAGACGGCGTTGATGTCGGACTCGTGGCCGGTGAAGGTCTGCCGGCACATGCTGTCCCGGATGTCCCACAGCTTGATGGAGGCGTCGCAGGCCCCTGAGACGAAGGTGCGCATGTCGGGGGCCAGCGAGAGGGACATGACGTCACCGCTGTGGCCGGAGAAGGTGGTGGTCTGCTGGCCGGTCTCAATGTCCCACAGGGCGCTTCGCAGGGAGGAGGACAGAAGATGCAGCGCGTGAGAGGGAGAAAAAGCATTGAAATCGCATGGGCCAACTTCGGCCTTTCCTCCAGGTGTTTTGGACTTCAACTCCCACAATTCCTAACAGCCTAACAGGTTGAGAAACACTATAGAACAGTGTTTCTCAACCTGGGGGTTGGGACCCCTGAGGGGGTCACGAGAGGGTTTCAGGGGGGGTCGCCAAAGACCATCAGAAAACACATATTTCTGATGGTCTTAGGAATCCTTTTGGCAGAGAAGGCTGAATATCTCTCTGCCTGTCCTTCTCTTTCTTTTTGGTGTTGGTGAACTACAACTCCCAGAATTCAAAAACAGCCCCCCCCCCTCCAACCCCACTAGTAATCAATGTTGGCCATGTAGGTAGCATGTCAAGTTTAGTGCAGATCCCTTATAGGCTGGGTTCAGAATGCTCTTTGATTGTAGATTAACTATAAATCCCAGCAACTTCAATTCCCAAATGTCAAGGTCTATTTTTCCCAAACTTTGGGCATATTGAGTATTCATGCCAAGTTTGGTCCAGATCCATTAATGTTTGAGTCCACAGTGCTCTCTGGAGGTAGGTGAACTACAACTCTAAAACTGAAATCAATGCCCACCAAACCCTTCCAATATTTTCTCTTGGTCATAGGAGTTTTGTGTGCCAAATTTGGTTCAGTCCATAGTTGGTGGAGTTCAGAATGTCATTTTATTGTAGTTTAACTATAAATCTCAGCATCTACAACTCCCAAATGACAAAATCAATCCCCCCAACCCCACCAGTATTGAAATTTGGGCATATTGTGTGCCAAATTTGGTCCAGTGAATGAAAATCCATTCTGCATATCAGATATTTACATGATGCAGTTATGAAGTAGCAATGAAAATAATGTTATGGTTGGGGGTCACCATAACATGAGGAACTGTACTAAGGGGTCACAGCATTAGGAAGGTTGAGAAACACTGCTATAGAAGGACACACTGGGAATCTTTGGCACAACGCACATTCTATGCAATGGCACAAATGGCATCTCTTATAGAAAATGGCAATTACCATATTTACTCGATTTGAATGCTCAACCTTTCTTTGGCTAAATGGCCATCCCAAAATTAGGGTGTACTTTAAATTTGCATACTATAGCAACCTTAGTGCTGAGCCAAAGTCAAAAGGGGACGCTGCTTCAGGAGATGCACCTGGAGCTCCTCTTTGAAGGACATCACCTCTAATTCAATGGCCAGGGCTCATTGCTATGTGTAATGGATGGGCCTATCTTAAATGGTTGGTGTAAAAGGAAGTAAACAGGCCCGGCTTGCAAAAGCTAAGGAGAGCTGAAGGGTGGAGCAATCAGGCAGCCTCATAGCCAGAAGTGCAGTCTGACTGGCTGACTCGGGAACTCAGAAGGGCTTACAAGATATATATACATACAATATATGATATTATTAGCATAGTACAATATCAATATTAAATATTACTATATTGTACTATACCATTATATTGTAATATTATTAGTAATATTACATGTAATATAAACATGTAATTCTAATATATTATCATTATTATTATATTGCATTACATTATATTATAAATATTATATACATATAAAATATATTATAATATATTATTAGCATAGCAATATAATAATAAATGCCCCCCGTCCTCACCATGTTGTGATTATTATTATTAGTATTATATTGCATTACATTATATTATAAATATTATATGCATATAAAATATATTATAATATATTATTAGCATAGCAATATAATAATAAATGCCCCCCGTCCTCACCATGTTGTGATTATTATTATTAGTATTATATTGCATTACATTATATTATAAATATTATATGCATATAAAATATATTATAATATATTATTAGCATAGCAATATAATAATAAATGCCCCCCGTCCTCACCATGTTGTGATTATTATTATTAGTATTATATTGCATTACATTATATTATAAATATTATATGCATATAAAATATATTATAATATATTATTAGCATAGCAATATAATAATAAATGCCCCCCGTCCTCACCATGTTGTGATTATTAGTATTATATTGCATTACATTATATTATTATAAATATTATATGCATATACAATATATTACATTATATTATAATACATTATTAGCATAGCAATATGATAATAAATGCCCCCCGTCCTCACCATGTTGTGATTATTATTATTATATTGCATTACATTATATTATTATAAATATTATATGCATATACAATATATTACATTATATTATAATACATTATTAGCATAGCAATATGATAATAAATGCCCCCGTCCTCACTATGTTGTGATTATTATTATTAATATTATATTATAATATATTATTAGCATAGAAATGTAATAATAAATGCCCCCCATCTTCACCATGTTGTGATTATTATTATTAATATTATATTATAATATATTATTAGCATAGAAATATAATAATAAATGCCCCCATCCTCACCATGTTGTGAATATTATTATTAGTATTATATTGCATTACATTATAATATTATAAATATTATATGTATATTCAATATATTACATTTTGTTGTTCGTTTGTTCAGTCGTCTCCGACTCTTCGTGACCTCATGGACCATCCCACGCCAGAGCTCCCTGTCGGCTGTCACCACCCCCAGCTCCTTCAAGGTCATTCCAGTCATATATGAGGACCTTCTTGCGGCAACCCCTGTGGCACTCCAAGTGGCCAGATACTGGTCAAAGGACATTTAACCAAATACCAAATTTGCAAAATTTGTGTGTTTTTTTCCTTTTTCTTTTTAATCTGTGTGTTTGTTTTGCTCTGTTAGAATTGTAATACAATGGTTGCTGATGACACGATAAATAAAAAATAACATAATATTATAATATATTATTAGCATAGCAATATGATAATAAATGCCCTCCGTCCTCACCACGTTGTGTCTCCAGAGCTGGTGATGATCTGGTTGTCGTTCAGGAACCGGCAGCAGGAGAGGTAGCCTTCGAAGGAGGAAGACATAACGAGAATCAGAAGGGAAACCCCAAGGCCATCTAGACCACCCCACAGAAGCCAGGGCAGGAAGCCCACAGCTAAAGTTTCCATCCTTTAAAGCAGTGGTTCTAAAAAGTTTGGGAATCTCTGCTCCAAACGAAGGAAAGAGGTCAAAGGGAAGGGGTCAGGGCTCACCCGTATGGCCCGGGAGCTCCCGGCTGACCCGCACGTTCCCCTCCCGGGTCTTGAGGCTGTAGATGGAGCAGATGTTGTCCAGGCCGCCACAGGCCACGTAGTTCCCCGACGGAGCGTAGGCGCAGGTCATGACCCAGGAGGACCGCAGCGGGATGGCGTGGACCTGCATGAGACAGGAAGTGATGCAAAGGGGGCGGGATCAGGTCCCGTCTACACGGAATTGGGTTCCGAACCCCTTCCGCTACATGCAGGCATGGGCCAACTTGGGCCCTCCCTCCAGGTGTTTTGGACTCCAACTCCCACAATTCCTAACAGCCTACCGGCTGTTAGGAATTGTGGGAGTTGGAGTCCAAAACACCTGGAGGGAGGGCCCAAGTTGGCCCATGCCTGCACTAAAATCTAGCCCTTACCTTGTTTGTGGTATAGCTGTCCCAAATGATCAACTTCCCATCTTGGGAGGCACTAACCAGCAGCCTGCAATAAACAAATATATATATATATTAATATTTAATAATAATAATAATAATACACTCAAATCTATTCTAATTCCAAGGTGTGGAGAAAAGGCAGGGTATGACAGGCATTGAGGATGATAGTGGATAATGATAATAATACCACATTTACTTGAATCTAATGCTCATCTTTTGGGGCTAAATGACCTCTCACCTAAATGTGAGCGCGCATTAGATTTGTGTCATTGTCATACTCCAGTGCAGAATCGCCTCTGACTTTAAACACCACGCCAGCTGGGTAAAATCAGCAAGCCGTTTATTTAGGAATAGATGCAGCCAAAGCAGTAAAAAGTAATCCAATTGATACAAAGAAAGACAGAAACAAAGAGTCAAAGGAAATCCATGAAACTAGGCACTTGAATCAATGAACAAAATAATAGGCAAAGCATGAGCTGGGCAGACCTTAGTGCTTGAAACTTGACATTATTCTGACATTGCCTCAACTGAAGCCATCGCCCCTCACAAATTTATTTATTTATCTATATAAATAAAAATGTAATAAGCATATCCCATAGGTAAAACATGAGCTGGGCAGATCTTGGTGCTTGAAACTTGGCGTTATTCCGACGTTGCCTCAACTGAAGCAATCGTCCCTCACAAATTTATTTATTTACCTATATAAATAAAAATGTAATAAGCATATCCCATAGGTAAAACATGAGCTGGGCAGACCTTGGTGCTTGAAACTAGGCGTTATCCTGATGTTGCCTCAACTGAAGCCATCACCCCTCACAAATTTATTTATTTATCTATATAAATAAAAATGTAATAAGCATATCCCACAGGTAAAACATGAGCTGGGCAGACCTTGGTGCTTGAAACTAGGCGTTATCCTGATGTTGCCTCAACTGAAGCCATCGCCCCTCACAAATTTATTTATGTATCTATATAAATAAAAATGTCACAAGCATATCCCATAGGTAAAACATGAGCTGGGCAGACCTTGGTGCTTGAAACTTGGAGTTATCCTGATGTTGCCTCAATTGAAGCCATCACCCCTCACAAATTTATTTATTTATCTATATAAATAAAAATGTAATAAGCATATCCCACAGGTAAAACATGAGCTGGGCAGACCTTGGTGCTTGAAACTAGGCGTTATCCTGACGTTGCCTCAACTGAAGCCATCACCCCTCACAAATTTATTTATTTATCTATATAAATAAAAATGTAATAAGCATATCTCATAGGTAAAACATGAGCTGGGCAGATCTTGGTGCTTGAAACTTGGTGTTATTCCAACGTTGCCTCAACTGAAGCCATCGCCCCTCACAAATGTATTTATTTATCTATATAAATAAAAATGTAATAAGCATATCCCACAGGTAAAACATGAGCTGGGCAGACCTTGGTGCTTGAAACTAGGCGTTATCCTGACGTTGCCTCAACTGAAGCCATCACCCCTCACAAATTTATTTATTTATCTATATAAATAAAAATGTAATAAGCATATCTCATAGGTAAAACATGAGCTGGGCAGATCTTGGTGCTTGAAACTTGGTGTTATTCCAACGTTGCCTCAACTGAAGCCATCGCCCCTCACAAATGTATTTATTTATCTATATAAATAAAAATGTAATAAGCATATCCCATAGGTAAAACATGAGCTGGGCAGATCTTGGTGCTTGCAACTTGGCGTTATTCCAACGTTGCCTCAACTGAAGCCATGGCCCCTCACAAATTTATTTATTTATCTATATAAATAAAAATGTAATAAGCATATCCCATAGGTAAAACATGAGCTGGGCAGACCTTGCTGCTTGAAACTTGGCGTTATTCCGACGTTGCCTCAACTGAAGCAATCGTCCCTCACAAATTTATTCTTTCATCTATATAAATAAAAATGCAATGTTTGTTTGTGGGATTAACATAACTCAAAACCCACTGGACGAATTGCCGCCAATCTTGGCCACAAGACACCTACTAACTCAAGGAGTGACCATCACTCAAAAAAATGATTTTGCCATCTGGGTTGCTGAACCAAAGCAAAGGGGGAAGCTGCTTCTGGAGCTCATATTTGAGGGATGTCACCTCTAATTCAATAGCCATGGCTCAGTGCTATGCTATCCTGGGATTTGTAGTTCACTGAGGCATTTGCATCCTTTGGCAGAGAAGGCTTGAGGTGTTGTCAAACTACACCCCCCATAATTCCATAGCACTGAACCAAGGCAACTGAAGTGGACTCATTCTAGAGCAGAGATGCACTCCAATCTTTTCTTTTCCATCCCTGGAAGCTTTGGTGTTCCGACACAATTGTTTACACCTCTGCTGCCCCTCACCTGGAGTCGGTCCCCCAGTGCATGGCGTAGATTTTGGCCAGGTGGCCGCGCAGCGTGCGCCTCGTCCGCATCTGGATCCGGCCCACGGGATCGAGGCCCGCTGTGATCTGGGGAAGAGGCAGGAAGGCGCTGGATATTCACAGAAATTCACATTTTCACAGGGGTATGTACATGTCAACAGCATGGATGTGCTCGTGGACATTGCAAAGAGATTCTTAGAGGTCTTTAAACTGAGGATGCCTCACTGGCCACTTTTTGGGAGTGTGTTAGCAAGATTCTGGGAACTATAGTCCCAAAACAAAGATAATCCCCAAACTGTGGGCACTCTTATGTGCCTCCTGATGGCCTGGTTTCAGGAAGGACCCTCCAAGTATGTTTACACTATCACTCCCATGATCCTGGGTCTGCTGGGAGCTGCAATCCCTTGTGGGCCTTACCTGGGTCAACGTTGAGTCGCCACATGCTTTCCTGGCGTCCTGCAGAAAGCAAACAGGGATTATTATATATCTGAAGCCCCCCCCCCCAAATTCTTCCTGACCCCCTCTATGAATGTAATATATTTTGGGGTTCAAGCAGGTTCCCCTCTTCCTTTGTCCTCACCTGCCCCGCTTTAGCGCAGACGCACTCCCCAGATTGAAATGAGCCAGATATCAGGGACAGGTGACCTCACTGAGGTCTAGGAACCTGCAAAGTCCTCGGAGCCCCAACTTACCCTGATCTGGTTACGCAGCTGCTCCGCTTCCTGCCGCAACTGGTCCAATTCACTCATGGTGGAGCCGGGCAGTGGAGAGGGGGGTCGGAGGGAGGGAGGGGGGGCTTAGCCGGCAGCCCCACTCAGGCGGCCACGATCCTGGAGGAGGCAAGCGAAAGAGGCTTCCATTAGCCATTGCACAGGATATAGCCCTGGGTCCCAAACACAGCACAAAGTGAGGCTGAGCATCTATCTAGCTCCGTCCACCCACCTATTTATCCATTCACACATTCATAGAATCAAAGAATCAAAGAGTTGGAAGAGACCTCCTGGGCCATCCAGTCCAACCCCATTCTGCCAAGAAGCAGGAATATTGCATTCAAATCACCCCTGACAAATGGCCATCCAGCCTCTGCTTAAAAGCTTCCAAAGAAGGAGCCTCCACCACACCCCGGGGCAGAGAGTTCCACTGCTGAACGGCTCTCACAGTCAGGAAGTTCTTCCTCATGTTCAGATGGAATCTCCTCTCTTGTCGTTTGAAGCCATTGTTCTATTGCGTCCTAGTCTCCAAGGAAGCAGAAAACAAGCTTGCTCCCTCCTCCTCCCTGTGGCTTCCTCTCACATATTTATACATGGCTATCATATCTCCTCTCGGCCTTCTCTTCTTCAGGCTAAACATGCCCAGTTCCCTAAGCCGCTCCTCATAGGGCTTGTTCTCCAGACCCTTGATCATTTTAGTCGCCCTCTTCTGGACACATTCCAGCTTGTCAATATCTCTCTTGAATCTCATCTATCGATCTATTCATCCACCCGCCCACCCACCCACTGATCCATCCATTCACCCATCTATCTTTCCTTCCATCCATCCATCTAGCCACACACACACCAACCTATCCATTTATCCATCCATCATCCAACCACTGATCCATCCACCCGTCTATCTTTCCACCCATTCATCCATCCATCTATCCATCCACACACCTATCATCCATGCATCCATCCACCTATCTTTCCATCCATTCATCTATCTATCCATCCACCTATCCATCCATCTATCTATCCACTCACCCACCTACCTTTCACCCACTGATCCATCCTTCCACCCACCTATTTTTTCCATCCATCCATCCATCCACCCACTCACCTATCCATCCACCCATCCATCCATCCTTCCACCCACCCATCTATCTTTCCATCCATCTTTCCATCTTTCCATCTATCTATCTATCTATCTATCTATCTATCTATCCACCCACTCATCTATCTTTCCATCCACTCATCCATCTATCTACCAACCCCCACACTATCTTTCCATCCACTCATCCATCTATCTACCAACCCCCACAATCATCCACCCACTGATCCATCCATCCATCTATCTATCCATCTATCTACCTATCTTTCCATCCATCCATCTATCCATCCACCCACCTATCCATCTACCCACCCACCCATCATTCTATCTTTCCATCCATTCATCCATCCATCTATGTACCCACCCACACACACCTATCATCCACCCACTGATCCATCCATCCACCTATCCACCCATTTACTTATCTTTCCATCCATCCATCCATCCATCCACCTATCATTCACCCACTGATCCATCCATCCTTCCACCTATCCATCTATCCACCAATCTATCTTTCCATCCATCCATCTATCCATCCACCTATCTATCTTTCCATCCATCCATCCATCCATCCATCCACCTACCTATCATCCACCCACTGATCCATCCATCCACCTATCCACCCATTTACTTATCTTTCCATCCATCTATCTATCCATCCACCCACCTATCTATCTTTCCATCCATCCATCCATCCACCTATCATTCACCCACTGATCCACCTATCCATCTATCCACCAATCTATCTTTCCATCCATCCAATCTATCCATCTATCCATCCACCTATCATCCACCCACTGATCCATCCATCCACCCCATCTATCTTTCCATTCATCCATCTATCTTTCCATTCATCCATCTATCTATCCATCCATTCACCTGTCTATCCACTCACCTATCAATCCACCCACCCACCTATTCATCCATCCATCCATCCATCCATCCACCCACCCATCCATCCATGTTTTGGACTTCAACTCCCACCATTCCTGTCCTCAAGCCGCTTTTCTCCCTCAACCGCTTTAGCAATAAAGGAAAGGGGAAAGGAAGGGCCAGGAATTGTGGGAATTGAAGTCCGGTTTATGGGTGGATGGATAGGTGGGTGTGTGGGTGGATGAATGGATCGATAGGTGAGTGTGTGAATGGATGGATAGATGGGTGGATGGATGGATGGCTAGATAGATGAATGGTGAGAGGGAAAAGCAAAGGGCAGACTTCATCTTAAGGGAGTTGAAGTCCAAAACACCTGGACGGAGGGCCCAAGTTGGCCCATGCCTGCTCTACAGCCTGCTTACAGGTGGAAAATCCCTACAAAAGGGAAATACTGCAAATTAAGAAAGGCTTAGGACAACAACAACAATCTGTTTTGATTCCTCCCTGCGAGGTAGGCCCATTCCCCAATGCAGGGAGAGGATTCCCACAGAAGAGGCTCCCATTGGTCCGTTTTGGAAAGGAAGGGCTGGCTCCACCAATGGGAGGAGAGCGAGAGGGTTGCCGTGGCGACCCGACGCCCCTCCCTCCTTCCTCCATCATCTTTGGCAGCGGTTGCCCCGGCAACCAGATGTGGGAAGCCAAGATGGATCCACTCCGAGGAGGCAGCGCTAGGCCTCGGCCGGCCGGCCAAGCCAAACATATGCCTCCCTAATCCCTAATCCCATTTGCTTCGTTAGGGAAAGTGCGCTAAACCCTTGCAAATCCCGTCAAGTGTAAACGAGGAGGAGATTAAGGCCGGATTAAGGCCGCCGTCCATCCGCGGAGGGACACCAAAGAAGAAGGCCGCTTCCGGGAGGAAAAAACACCCATTGGGAGGCCTTCAAAAGGGTCCAAAGACCCCCACAGACATCGCCAAGATTGGGATTACGATTCCTAGAATCCTCCTTCGGAATAATATTATTAAATTTGGTTTTTTGAATATCTTAAAACTATGAAGTCGGGTTCGACGCTGATGCTTAGACAGACATAGGCAAACTTTGTCCCTCTTCCAGGTGTTTTGGACTCCAACTCCCACAACTCCTAACAGCCTACCGGCTGTTAGGAATTGTGGGAGTTGAAGTCCAAAACACCTGGAAGAGGGACAAAGTTTGCCCATGCCTGTGTTAAAATGATATGGAGGGCAATACAGATGCTGAAATGTCATGAAAGAAAGAAAAACAGAGAGTAGAAAAAGAGGCTTCCGATCGTCCTTTTCTCAATAATAATAATAGTAATAATAATTATTATTACTATTATTATTTATCTCTCCTGCAGGAGACTCAAAGCAGCCTAACATAAAACCATCACATACAATTTAAATTATTATTGTCATTATATAATTATTACTATTAGTAGTATTATATTTATTTATGTCCCACTTTATCTCTCTTGCAGGAGACTCAAAGCAACTGAAAATAAAAGCATTATTATTATTATTATTATTATTATATTTATTTATTCCCTGCTTTATCTCTCCTACACGAGACTCAAAGCAGCTAAAAATAAAGCATTATTATTATTAGTAGTAGTAGTAGGAGTAGTAGTATATTTATTTATACCCCGCTTTATCTCTCCTGCAGGAGACTCAAAATAAAAGCATAATTATTATTATTAGTAGTAGTATATTTATTTATGCCCCACTTTATCTCTCCTTCAGGAGACTCAAAGCAGCTGAAAATAAAAGCATAATTATTATTAGTAGTAGTATATTTATTTATACCCCGCTTTATCTCTCCTGCAGAATTATTATTATTATTATTATTATTATGACCTGCTTTATCTCTCCTGAAAGAGATTCAAAGCAGCATACTATTATTATTATTATATAGTTATTATTATTATTATTTATGCTCCACTTTATCTCTCCTGCAGGAGACTCAAAGCAGCTGAAAATGAAAGCATAATTATTATTAGTAGTAGTATTATATTTATTTATACCCCGCTTTATCTCTCCTGCAGAATTATTATTATTATTATTATTATTATTATGACCTGCTTTTCTCTCCTGAAAGAGATTCAAAGCAGCATACTATTATTATTATTATATAGTTATTATTATTATATTTATTTATGACCTGCTTTATCTCTTTTGCAGGAGAATCAAAGCAGCTGAAAATAAAAGCATAATAATAATAATAATAATAATAATTATTATTATTATTATTATTATTATTATTTATACCCTGCTTTATCTCTCCTGCAGGAGACTCAAAGCTGCTGAAAATAAAAGCAAAATTTTTATTATTAGTAGTATTATATTTATTTATGTCCTGCTTTATCTCTCCTGCAGAAGACTCAAAGGTGCTGAAAATAAAAGCAATACATACAATTATTATTATTATTATTATTATTATTATTATTATGACCTGCTTTATCTCTCCTGAAAGAGATTCAAAGCAGTTTAAAATAAAAGCACCAGCATACTATTATTATTATATAGTTATTATTATTATATAGTTATTATTATTATTATTATATTTATGACCTGCTTTATCTCTCCTGCAGGAGACTCAAAATAAAAGCATAATTATTATTAGTAGTAGTATTATATTTATTTATGCCCTGCTTTATCTCTCCTGCAGAAGACTCAAAGCAGATGAAAATAAATGCATTATTATTAGTAGGAGTAGTATTATATTTATTTATACCCCACTTTATCTCTCCTGCAGGAGACTCAAAGCAGCTGAAAATAAAAGCATAATTATTATTATTAGTATTATTATATTTATTTATGTCCTGCTTTATCTCTCCTGCAGGAGACTCAAAGCAGATGAAAATAAAAGCATTATTATTATTATTATTATTATTATTTATGATCCACTTTATCTCTCCTGCAGGAGACCCAAAGCAGATGAAAATAAAAGCATTATTATTATTAGTAGTAGTAGTATATTTATTTATACCCCACTTTATCTCTCCTGCAGAAGTATTATTATTATTATGACCTGCTTTATCTCTCCTGAAAGAGATTCAAAGCAGCATACTATTATTATTATATAGTTATAATTATTATTATTATTTATGACCTGTTTTATCTCTCCTGCAGGAGAATCAAAGCAGCTGCAAATAAAAGCATAATAATAATAATAATAATAATAATAATAATAAGTAGTAGTAGTAGTAGTAGTATATTTATTTATGCCCCACTATCTCTCCTGCAGGAGACTCAAAGCAGCTGAAAATGAAATCATAATTATTATTAGTAGTAGTATTATATTTATTTATACCCCGCTTTATATCTCCTGCAGAAGACTCAAAGCAGCTGAAAATAAAAGTAACATATACAATTCTTATTCTTCTTATTCTTCTTCTTCTTATTATTATTATTATTATTATTATTGTTATCTCTCCTGAAGGAGATTCAAAGAAGTTTAAAATAAAAGCACCAGCATACTATTATTATTATTATTATAGTTATTATTATTATTATATTTATTTATGACCTGCTTAATGTCAAAAATAGATTTTTACATAGGATTTGTGCTACATTAGAACAGACCAACAGAACATCGAACAGACCAACAGAACATCCTGGAGGTGTTAGTGAAAGGACCAACCCACCCACGTGGGAGTTGTAGTTCAACCTGCACCCAGATAACTCAGAACCCCACCAATGATTGATCTGAACCAAACTTGGCACATAGAGCCCTGGGGACCAACAGAACATACTGGAGGTGTTTGTGAGGGGATCGACTCACCTGCATAGGAGTTGTAGTTCACCCTGCACCCAGAGCACTCAGAACCCTATCAATAATGGATCTGGACCAAACTTGGCACACAGAACCAACATGCCCAACTGTGAATACCGGCGGAGTTTGGGAGTCATTGCCCTTGGAATCTGGGAGATGTACTATACCTGCATTCAGAGAAACTGTGACACCCCCCCCCCCCCCCACCCATCCACAATGGACTAGGGAAAATGGCCTTGATTTTGGGAGTTGTAGTTCACCTGCATCCCAAGAGCACTCAACCCAGCTGATGACGAATCAGGGCCACACTTGGCACTCAGACCCAATATGGCCAACTGTAAATACTAGCAGGATTAGGGGGTGACTGCCCTTGGCATATGAGAGTTGTAGTTCGCCCTTATCCAGAGGCACTGAACCCAGTTGATGACAGATCTGGACCACACTTGGAGCACACACCCAACATAGCCAACTTTGAATACAGGCCTGGTTTGGGGAGGATTGACCCACGATTCTGGGAACTGTAGTTCACCCACATTAATATGTATTTCTTAATGGGAGTATTAATAAACAACAAAATAAATGACTTTTTTTTCCTAATAAATAATTAACTAAATGATATTACCTAACACCTCAAAACAAACAAGGCCTTTTTCAAATAACCTGGGCACTATTATAGTAATATAATAATGGTACTACTCGTATCAACAGTATATATAAATAGTCTGTATTCTATATTTATTATGTATACTGTTGATATAGATAATATATATAATAAATAATAAATGCAGACTATTTATATACTGTTGATACTACCATTATCTAATGAATGATAATAAATGGTATAATAAATGATAATGTAGTCCAAATGATAAAGGAGTATACAGAACAAATTGATAGTATAGTATACACCATTAATAATATATGAATATATAAGTCATTACTAATAAATAATAAATCGCAATGCATTCGTAGTATAAGTAATAGATTGATATAATTATGTCAACTACAGGTATCCCTTATTTGCAAGACTGGGATCGGAAATATTTTGCATTTTGAACTACCTGTAATATATCATCATCATCATCATCATCATCATCATCCTCTCCAAAATATATTTAATATTAATATTAAAATCCTGGTCCACTCTGTGATGTTTTCACCAGAGTTTTTGCAACATCTATTCTATATTCTATATACTGCATTGTGTATTTATTCTATATACTGTTGATATTGCCATTATAAAATAAATCATAAAGCAGTATGCATAACTAATTTATTATATAGTATATATAATGAATAATATATAAAAACATAACTAATACTGAATAGATTATGATGTGATTATGGTATAAGCAATAGATGTATATAATTATGGCTACTACAGATTTCCCTTATCCAAAATGACCAGAAATGTTTTGGGCATATGGAGTATTCATGCCAAATTTGGTCTAGATCCATCTTTGTTTGAGTCCACTGAGCTCTTTGGATGTAGGTGAACTACAACTCCAAAACTCAAGGTCAATGCCTACTAAACCCTTCTAGTATTTTCTGTTGGTCATGGGAGTTCTGTGTGCCAAGTTTGGTTCAATTCCATCATTGGTGGGGTTCAGAATGCTCTTTGCTTGTAGGTTGACTATAAATCCCAGCAACTACAACTCCCAAATGTCAAGGTCTATTTCCCCCAAACTCCATCTGTGTTCATATTTGGGCATATGGAATATTCATGCCAAGTTTGGTCCAGATCCATCATTGTTTGAGTCCACAGTGCTTTCTGAATGTAGGTGAACCACAACTCCCAAACTCAAGGTCAATGCCCACTAAACTCTTCTAGTGTTTTTGTTTGTCATGGGAGTCCTGTGTGCCAAGATTGGTTCAATTCCATCATTGGTGGAGTTCAGAATGCTCTTTGATTGTAGGTGAACCATAAATCCCAAGAACTACAACTCCCAAACCCCACAATCAAAGCACAGGAGTTATGAGGATGCCAGAGTCAACATTTCATAATAACGGAGCAAAACATTTGTGCGTTGCCTCAGAGTTGCTCCAAAACGCTTTGGAACGCTCTTCCTGTTTTCATGAGGACTAGAAACCCAATTCTATCATTGGTGGAGTTCAGAATGCTCTTTGATTGTAGGTGAACTAAAAAATCCCAGCAACTACAATTTCCAAACGTCAAAGTCTATTTCCCTCAAACTCCATCTGTGTTCATACTTGGGCTTATGGAGTATTCGTGCCAAGTTTGGTCTGAGCTCTTTGGATGTAGGTGAACTACAACTCCAAAACTCAAGGTCAATGCCCACCAAACCCTTCTAGTATTTTTTTGTTGGTCATGGCAGTCCTGTGTGCCAAGTTTGGTTCAGTTGCATCATTGGTGGAGTTCAGAATGCTCCTTGATTGTAGGTTGACTATAAATCCCAGCAACTACAACTTCCAAATGACAAAATCTTTTGAGTGATGGTCACTCCTTGGGTTAGTAGGTATCTTGTGGCCAAACTTGGTGGCAATTCATTGGATGGATTTTGACTTATGATGTCACTCAAACAAACAGAGCATAGATAGATAGATGGATGGATGGATGGATTGGACGGATTGGACGGATTGGATGGATTGGATGGGATGGATGGGATGGATGGGATGGATGGAATGGATGGATAGATGATAGATAAATAGTTAAATGGATAGATGGATGGATGGATGGATGGATGGATGGATGGATGGATAGATGGAATGGATAGATGGATGGATGATAGATAAATAGTTAAATGGATAGATGGATGGATGGATGGATGGATGGATGGATGGATGGATAGATGGATGGATGGATGGATAGATGGATGGATAGATGGATGGATAGATGGATGGATGGATGGAATGGATAGATGGAATGGATAGATGGAATGGATAGATGGAATGGATGGATGGAATGGATGGATGGATGGATGGATGGATGATAGACATATAGTTAAATGGATAGATGGATGGATGGATGGATAGATAGATAGATGGATGGAATGGATAGATAGATAGATGGATGGATGGATGATAGATAAATAGTTAAATGGATGGATGGATGGATATATGGAATGGATAGATGGATGGATGGATGGATAGATGATAGATAAATAGTTGGATGGATGGATGGATGGATGGATGGATGGATAGAGATAGATAGATAGATAGATAGATAGATAGATAGAAAGATAGATAGATAGATAGATAGATAGATAGATAGATTAAAAATCCTGACCTAGTTCCGGAGGGGCGGGGGGACCTTAGGTGGGAAAAGTATCTCTAATCCAAAACACTTGGAAGCAGAAGTCTTTGGGATTTTGTGCCAAATAACAACAACAAAAACAACAACAACACTGACTTCTCCTCCTCCATCTATTATTAGTATTAATACTAATCTTAAAGCCCTGGTCAGGCCTGCTCCCAGTGATGGGGTGGACGAGGCGCATCCTGGGAAGGAAGATAGGAAGGAGGGAAGCCAGCCTCCCACTCTTCACTGTGTGTGATGCCCCCCACAATCCCACTCCGGACCCCCAGCTGGTTCTGCATGGCACCCTGGCATCCTCCGACTCTGATCCTGCACCGCAAGGGAGCTCTGCTCTCCTGTCCCTCCTGGGGCTCCTCGGCGGAGGACAAAAGGAACTGGGGCCAAGACAGCGCCAGCCCCACGGGGGGCACAGAGACCCTCTGATCTCTGCCAGCCAGCAGCAAAGCCTGCAGAGTCTCCCCATCTGGACCCAAACCCAGCAATGCCTTCCTTCCCTTTGGCCTCATTTCATTTACAGGCCCAGGGCACATATTTATATTCTTGTTGTTGTTGTTGTTGTTGTATTGTCGAAGGCTTTCATAGCCGGAATCACTGGGTTGTTGTAGGTTTTTTCAAGCTATATGGCCATGGTCTAGAGGCATTCTCTCCTGACGTTTCGCCTGCATCTATGGCAAGCATCCTCAGAGGGAGTGAGGTCTGTTGGAACTAGGAAAAAGGGTTTATATATCTGTGGAATGGCCAAGGTGAGACAAAGAACTCTTGTCTGCTGGAGCTAGGGGTGAATGTT
The DNA here is from genome assembly GCF_037176765.1 of Anolis sagrei. Lineage (NCBI taxonomy): Eukaryota > Metazoa > Chordata > Lepidosauria > Squamata > Anolidae > Anolis > Anolis sagrei. Next base: position 2,621,678 of record NC_090026.1, read on the forward strand.
TCAACTGACCACCTTGATTAGCATATAATGGCCTGACATTGCCTAGAGCAAACTTTTGTTGAGAGGTGATTAGATGTCCTTGTTTGTTTCCTCTCTGTTCATAGAATCATAGAATCCTAGAGTTGGAAGAGATCTCCTGGGCCATCCAGTCCAATCCCAGAGTTAGAAGAGACCTCATGGGCCATCCAGTCCACCCCCATTCTGCCAAGAAGCAGGAATATTGCAATCAAATCACCCCTGACAGATGGCCATCCAGCCTCTGTTTAAAAGCTTCCAAAGAAGGAGCCTCCACCACAATCCGGGGCAGAGAGTTCCACTGCTCAACGGCTCTCACAGTCAGGAAGTTCTTCCTCGTGTTCAGATGGAATCTCCTCTCTTGTAGTTTGAAGCCATTGTTCCCTTGCGTCCTAGTCTCCAGGGAAGCAGAAAGGAAGCTTGCTCCCTCCTCCTCCCTGTGGCTTCCTCTCACATATTTATACATGGCCTTCATCATGTCTCCTCTCAGCCTTTTCTTCAGGCTAAACATGCCCAGCTCCTTAAGCCGCTCCTCATAGGGCTTGTTCTCCAGACCCTAGTCTCCAGGGAAGCAGAAAACAAGCTTGCTCCCTCCTCCTCCCTGTGGCTTCCTCTCACATATTTATACATGGCTATCATATCTCCTCTCAGCCTTCTCTTCTTCAGGCTAAACATGCCCAGCTCCTTAAGCCGCTCCTCATAGGGCTTGTTCTCCAGACCCTTGATCTGCTCCCTCCTCCCTGTGGCTTCCTCTCACATATTTATACATGGCTTTCATCATATCTCCTCTCATCCTTCTCTTCTGCAGGCTAAACATGCCCAGCTCCTTAAGCCGCTCCTCATAGGGCTTGTTCTCCAGACCCTGGATCATTTGAGTCGCCCTCCTCTGGACACATTCCAGCTTGTCAATACATCACACAGTCCTAGACGCTTGGGAAGGGTTCGACTTGTGATTTTGTGATACGAAATATAGATCTCGTTTGCTGTGACATACTGTGTTTTTGTGTCAATAAAATAATAATAATAATAATAATCATAGTAGTATTATTATTACTACTACACACTTTCTTCCTCAATATATAATTAATATTAATACTAATATTAAAACCCTGGTCTGGTTCTGGAAGGACCACAAGTGGACAAGGTATCCCTAATCCATAACAACAACAACAACAACAACAACAACAACAATGTATTACTTCCTCTGCAGCTTGAAGTGGGATACAACATCATTAAAACAAGCGCTAAAGTATCCCTAAAAGCCCCACAACAAGAGACACAGAGTGGAAATACAAGTGAAAATCCACACATGACATGCAGATTAATAACAATAACATTGGACACAGTATTCTTGATTGATCTATTGATCGAATTGTTGCCAGTGTTAGCTGCTCTGAGTCCCTCCTCGGGGGTTAAGAAGGGCGGGGTAGAAACGTTGTAAATAAATAAATACATTCTGGGCACCACATTTTATGGGAGATGTTTACTCTAAGCTGGAATGCATCCAGAGGAGGGTGACTAAAGGGTCTGGAGAACAAGCCCTATGAGGAGCGGCTTAAAGAGCTGGGCATGTTTAGCCTGCAGAAGAGAAGACTGAGAAGGAGACATGAGGAGAGCCATATATAAATATGCAAAGGGAAGTCATAGGGAGGTGGAGAAGGGAGCAAGCTTGTTTTCTGCTTCCCTGGAGCAATGGCTTCAAACTACAAAAAAGAAGATTCCACCTGAACATGAGGAAGAACTTCCTGACTGTGAGAGCCGTTCAGCAGTGGAACTCGCTGCCCAGGAGCGTGGTGGAGGCTCCTTTTTGGAGGCTTTGAAACAGAGTCTGGATGGCTAACTGTCAGGGGTGCTTTGAATGAGATTTTCCTGCTTCTTGGCAGAATGGGGTTGGAGTGGTTGATGGCCCACCAGGTCTCTTCCAACTCTAGGATTCTAAGACCCAGCGCTCTCTGGATGTAGGTGAACTACAACTCCCAAACTCAAGGTCAATGCCCACCAACCCCTTCTAGTGTTTTCTCTTGACCATGGGAGTCCTGTGTGCCAAGTTTGGTTCAACTCCATCATTGGTGGAGTTCAGAATGCTCTTTGATTGTAAGTGAACTATAAATCCCAGTAACTACAATTCCCAAATGTCAAGGTCTATTTCCCCCAAACTCCATCTGTGTTCATACTTGGGCATATGGAGTATTCATGCCAAGTTTGGTCCAAATCCATCATTGTTTCAGTCCACAGTGCTCTCTGGATGTATGTGAACTACAACTCCCAAAGTCAAGGTCAATGCCCACCAAACCCTTCTAGTGTTTTCTGTTGGTCAGGGGAGTCCTGTGTGCCAAGTTTGGTTCAACTGCATCACTGGTAGAGTTCAGAATGCTCTCTGATTGTAAGTGAACTATAAATCCCAGTAACTACAATTCCCAAATGTCAAGGTCTATTTCCCCCAAACTCCATCTGTGTTCATACTTGGGCATATGGAGTATTCATGCCAAGTTTGGTCCAAATCCATCATTGTTTCAGTCCACAGTGCTCTCTGGATGTATGTGAACTACAACTCCCAAAGTCAAGGTCAATGCCCACCAAACCCTTCTAGTGTTTTCTGTTGGTCAGGGGAGTCCTGTGTGCCAAGTTTGGTTCAACTGCATCACTGGTAGAGTTCAGAATGCTCTTTGATTGTAAGTGAACTATAAATCCCAGTAACTACAATTCCCAAATGTCAAGGTCTATTTCCCCCAAACTCCATCTGTGTTCATACTTGGGCATATGGAGTATTCATGCCAGGTTTGGTCCAAATCTATCATTGTTTGAGTCCACAATGCTCTCTGGATGTAGATGAACTACAACTCCCAAACTCAAGGTCAATGCCCACCAAACCCTTCTAGTTCACCTACAATCAAAGAGCATTCTGAACCCCACCAATGATGGAACTGAACCAAACTTGGCACACAGAACTCCCATGACCAGCAGAATATACTGGAAGGCTTTGGTGGGCATTGACCTTGGATTTTGGAGTTGTAGTTCGCCTACATCCAGAGAACATTGTGGACTCAAACAATGATGGATCTGGACCTAACTTGGCATGAATATTCAATATGAGAACACTGGTGAAGTTAGGGGAAAATAGACCTTGACATTTGGGAGTTGTAGTTGCTGGGATTTATAGTTCACCTAAAACCAAAGAGCATTCTGAACCCCACCAACGATAGAATTAGGCCAAATTCCCCATGACCAACAGAAAATACTGTCTGTGAGGGTCTTTGGTGACCCCTCTGACACTCCCCCGGGTTGAGAACCACCAATCTAAACCATCGTCCACAAACCTCACAGCTGAAAGGGAAGGGCCAAACCCCTCTAAGTAGAAGACACAGGTTCAGAGGCATTCAAATGTTCTAGTGCTGCAACCCAACGTTCTGTCCACAATCAAATGGTGTTGGTTTTTTGAAACGACAAATAAGGTCAGAATCCTAGAGTGAGGAGAGACCCCCAAAGGTCATCTAGCCCAACCTCACAATCAAAGCATGAGAGTTAGGAAGACGCTAGAGCAGTGTTTCTCAACCTGGGGGTCGCGAGGGGTTGCCAAAGACCATCAGAAAACATAATATTTTCTGTGGTCATAGGGGTTCTGTGTGGGACGTTTGGTCCAATTCTATTGTTGGTGTGGTTCAGAATGTTATTTCATTGTGGGTGAACTATAAATCCCAGCAACTACAACTCCTAAATGTTAAGATCTATTTTCCTCAAACTCCTCCAGTGTCCACATTTGGGAATATTGAGTATTCATGTCAAGTTTGGCCCAGATCCATCATTGTTTGAGTCCACAATTCTCTCAGGATGTAGGTGAACTACAACTCCCAAATTCAAGGTCGATGCCCACCAAACCCTTCTAGTGTTTTCTGTTGGCCAGGGAAGTCCTGTGTGCCAAGTATGGTTCAACTGCATCGTTGGTGGAGATCAGAATTCTCTTTGATTGTAGGTGAACTATAAATCTCAGTAACTACAACTCCCAAATGGCAATGTCTATTTCCCCAAATACCATCTGTGTTCATACTTGGGCATATGGAGTATTCATGCCAAGTTTTCTGTCAGTCATGGGAGTTCTGTGTGTCACCTTTGGTTCAATTCCATCATTGGTGGAGTTCAGAATTCTCTTTGATTGTGGGTGAACTATAAATCCCAGCAACTACAACTCCCAAATGTCAAGGTCTATTTTCCCCAAACTCCACCAGTGTCCACATTTGGGCATATTGAGTATTCATGTCAAGTTTGGTCCAGATCCATCATAGTTTGAGTCCACAATGCTCTCTGGATGTAGGTGAACTACAACTCCCAAACTCAAGGTCAATGCACACCAAACCCTTCCAGTATTTTCTGTTGGTTGTGGGGTTCTATGTGGGAAGTCTGGCCCAATTCTATCTTTGGTGGGGTTCAGAATGCTCCTTGATTGTGGGTGAACTATAAATCCCAGCAACGACAACTCCCAAATGTCAAGGTCTATTTTTCCCAAACTCCACCAGTGTTCACATTTGGGCCTATTGAGTATTCATGCCAAGTTTGGCCTGGATCCATCATTGTTTGAGTCCACAACGCTCTCTGGATGTAGGTGAACTACAACTCCCAAACTCAAGGTCAATGCCCACCAAACCCTTCTAGTGTTTTCTGTCGGTCTTGGGAGTTCTGTGTGTCACCTTTGGTTCAATTCCATCATTGGTGGAGTTCAGAATGCTCTTTGATTGTACTACAAGAACTACAACTCCCAAACCGCACAATCAAAGCACGAGAGTTATGAGGATGCCAGAGTCAACATTTCATAATAACGGAGCAAAACATTTGTGCGTTGCCTCAGAGTTGCTTCAAAACGCTCTGGAACGCTCTTCCTCTTTTCATGAGGACTAGAAACCCACTCATTTGAATAGTGACCAAAAGGAGAAAGCTTTCCTTCTCCAATAAGACTGGGTTGGACTACGTCTCCCAAAACCCCACAGATAACGGGGTGGGGATTCTGGGAGTGCCTGTCCCCAAAGCTTCCTGCTGACCCCATACATTGGCTAGGGAAGCAGTCTGGCCATTTCCTTCCTCGGACGCCGGAAAGACCGGACAATAATAATTAAAATGTCAAGTTTCCTCATGTTTCCGGTCACCAAAAAGGGGGGCTGCCCCATTGAAAGAAGTATAGGATCCTCTCCATAGAAATCTCCCACAAAACGATCCATAGGGCACAAGGGCAACTCTCCCTGGGCCCAATCAGCGCGTTAATTAAGATCTCCAGCCGCTTAATTAAGAACTAAACCATTGCAAAGGGAGGGGAAAAGTGGGGGTCCCTAGTCTGCCCCATTGAGAAGGAACGAACCCCAAGTCCTGCCGAACAGAACCCCAAAAGTCAGCAAAAGTCTTCCAAAGGAAACCAACGTTTGGGGTTTTTTTGTCTTCTCCTAATGGACTCCCTGCAAAAATGCAACTTGGGTTACCCCAAAAAGGGCCTGCACCCCAATATTTTGTGGACTACCCACATTGATATGAGGGGGAGCATCAGGGGTCCGGAGGTTGGGGGGATTTGTCTCCACATTGACTTCAATGCAAAAAAATCCCCCTTCACTCCCAAAATGAGTTTGCACCCCAATACTTAGTGGGGTCACACAAATAGTATTGGAAGAATAGCTACAGCATTGATTGTTTGCATGGCATAACTCAGCCAAAACCACGTTGGTGTGTGGGCACCATGAACCCCCAAATAATAATACAGAGGAGCAATGAGTCAGGAGGGGGTCAGGGGCACCCCACTTTTTTGGGTGGGAAGGGTATCTATGGGGCAGAGAACCTGCTTCACCTTGCAAATGTTTGTCTATGGGGTTCCTCTTCCTGTTTATAATATACATAATTAAATGGGGAGCAATGCAAAATCTGGAGGGGGCTTGTCTGGGATTCCCCTTCCTGTTGACCCATATTAAGGATTTAATGGGTGCAATGTAAAATTGGGGGGCTATCTATGGGGTTCTCCTTCTTGTTGACCCATATAAAGGATTTAATGGGGGGGGGAATACAAAATTTGGGGATTATCTAGGGTTCCCCTTCCTGTTGCCCTATAGAAAAGATTTAATGGGTGCAATGCAAAATTGGGGGGCTATCTATGGGGTTCTTCTTCCTGATGCCCTATATAAATGATTTAATGGGGGCAATGCAAAATGCAGGGGTTGTCTATGGGGTTTCCCTTCCTGTTACCCCATATACAAGATTTAATGGGGGGGCAATGCAAAATTGGGGGGTTTATCTATGGGGCTCCCCTTCCTGTTGCCCTATATAAATGATTTAATGGGGGCAATGCAAAATTGGGGGGTTTATCTATGGGGTTCCCCTTCCTGTTGCCCTATAGAAATAATTTAATGGGGGTCAATGCAAAATTTGGGAGTTGTCTAGGGTTCCCCTTCCTGTTGCCCTATAGAAAAGATGTAATGGGTGCAATGCAAAATTGGGGGGGGGGGCTATCTATGAGCTTCCCCTTCATATTGCCCTATACAAAGGATTTAATGGGGGGCAATGCAAAATTGGTGGGTTTATCTATGGGGTTCTCCTTCCTGTTGCCCCATAGGAAGGATTTAATGAGTGCAATGCTAAATTGGGGGGTTTATCTATGGGGTTCTCCTTCCTGTTGAACCATATAAAGGATTTAATGGGTGCAATGCAAAATTGGGGGGGGCTATCTATGAGCTTCCCCTTCATATTGCCCTATAGAAAGGATTTAATGGAGGGCAATGCAAAATTGGGGGGCTATCTATGAGCTTCCCCTTCATATTGCCCTATAGAAAGGATTTAATGGGGGGGGGGGCAATGCAAAATTCAGAGGTTGTCTATGGGGTTCTCCTTCCTGTTGCCCCATAGGAAGGATTTAATGGGTGCAATGCAAAATTGGGGGGTTTATTTATAATAGATTCCAAAGAAGCAAAATTTGGGGAGTGGGTGGGTGGGTGGAAGTGAACCCCCTTAATACTAAATATGTGGGAGTGGGAAAGGGCCCGGGGGTTGCTAAGGGGCGGGGACTCCAGGGGGAGAGGGTTGCTAAGAGACCACTGATTGATTGATTGATTGATTGATTGATGGGGGGGGGGGGGGGTGTCTGCAATCAATAACCTGTTTATTTTGCAAAAGGGAAGCTTGTGCAATGGGATTTTGCCTGGCAAGAGGGTGGGGGTCCTTGGAAAGGTTGCAATGCAAGTCTGTTTATGATTATTATGTTTAGTTTTGGGGAGCAGGAAGAGGAAGCAGAAGGAGGAAGCAGAAGAGGAAGCCTTCCGCCCCACCCAGAGCAAGAGCCCCCCCTTTTCCCCTTCCCTTTGCCCCCCAAATACCTTTTTTGCAGCAGCAACAGCAACGCCTTGGCCTCGCCCTCCGCGTTGGGGGGCACTTGGGGGGAGTTGGGGGAGAGGGGGAGGCGGGGGACTCCTTTCTCCTGCTCCAGGGGCGGAAGGATCTCCGCTGGCTGGGCCGCGCGAAGAAGCAGAAGAACCCAGAAGCAGCAGTAAGCGCCGGGACTTCTTTGCGCCGCCGCGGAGTGATACGAAGCCTCAGTGACGCGGCCCTTCTTCTTCACTGCCGCCGCCGCGCCCAGAGCCGGACGCGGCCGAAACAGAGAGGGAGGGGGGATGAAGGAGGAGGAGGAGGAGTGGGGCGTACCAAGTCAGGCAGCGGGGGGAGCCTATTGTTAAAAAAGAGGGAAAGGAAATGGAAATATAATAAATAGGATCCTAAAGAAGGAGAAGGAGAAAAGGAGACATATATTGTGACAGGAAATAATAGCTTCCAGGGTTTTACAACTCTGAAGAAAGGAAGTTAATATAAGAATGGGATGTACCACTTGAGGAGGATGGGTTGTACCAAGTCAGACAATGGGGGGACTCGTTAGTTAAAATGATAATTAAAATGGAAATTATGGGTAATAGGATCCTAAACAAGGAGAAAGAGAAAAGGGGAAATCTATTGTGACAGGAAAGAATGGCTTCCAGTGCTTTACAACTCTGAAGAAAGGAAGTTAATTTAAGAATGGGATGTACCACTTGAGAAGGGTGGGCTGTACCAAGTGAGATAATGGGGGGAGTAAATGGAAAAGCAGGAAAGTACCAAGTCAGACAAGGAGGGAGCCAATTTTCAAAAAGAAGGAAATGGAAATGGAAATATGGAAAATAGGATCCTAAAGGGGGAAGAAGGAGAAGAAGGAAAATAGATTCGACAGGAAATAATAGCTTCCAGGGTTTTACCACTCTAAAGAAAGGAAGTTAATTTAACAATGGGATGTACCACTTGAGGAGGATGGGTTGAACCAAGTTAGACAAGGGGGGACTGAATGTAAAAGAAGGAAAGTACCAAGTCAGGCAGCAGGGGGAGCCGATTGTTAAAAAAGAGGGAAAGGAAATGGAAATATAATAAATAGGATCCTAAACAAGGAGAAGGAGAAAGGGAGAAATATATTGTGACAGGAAGGAATACCTGTCAGTGCTTTACAACTCTAAAGAAAGGAAGTTAATTTAAGAATGGGATGTACCACTTGAGGAGGGTGGGCAGTACCAAGTCAAACAAGGGGGGAGTCATTTGAAAACAAGGGAATGGAAATGGAAATATGAGAAATAGGGTCCTAAAGTGAGGAAAAGGAGAAGAAGGAAAATAGATTCGACAGGAAATAATAGCTTCCAGGGTTTTACCTCTCTAAAGAAAGGAAGTTAATTGAAGAATGGGATGTACCACTTGAGGAGGGTGGGCTGTACCAAGTCAAGCAGTAGGGGAGTGTCATTTTGAAAAAGGGAATGGAAATGGAAATATGGGAAATGGGATCCTAAAGATGGAGAAGGATAAAGGGGGAAATATATTGTGACAGGAAATAATAGCTTTCAGTGCTTTACCACTCTAAAGAAAGGAAGTTAATTTAAGAATGGGATGTACCACTTGAGGAGGGTGAGATGTACCAAGTCAGACAAAGGGGGGAGTGAATGTAAAAGAAGGATAGTACCAAGTCAGACAAGAGGGGAGCCAATTTTTTAAAAAAGGAAAGGAACTGGAAATATGGGAAACTAGATCCTAAACAAGAAGAAGGAGAAAGGAGAAAATCTATTGTGACAGGAAAGAATAGCTTCAAGCGCTTTACAACTCTGAAGAAATGAAATTAGTTGAAGAATGGGATGTACCACTTGAGAAGGATGGGTTGTACCAAGTCAAGCAGTGGGGGAGTAAATGTAAAAGGAGGAAAGTACCAAGTCAGACAAGGGGGGAGCCGATTGTTAAAAAGAGGGAAAGAAAATGGAAATATGGGAAACTGGATCCTAAACAAGGAGAAGGAGAAAGGGGGAAATATATTCTAACAGGAAAGAATAGCTTCTACTGCTTTACAACTCTAAAGAAAGGAAGTTAATTGAAGAATGGGATGTACCACTTGAGGAGGGTGGGTTTTACCAAGTCAGACAAGGGGGGGGAGTCATTTTTTAAAAAAGGAAATTGAAATGGGAATATGAGAAATGGGATCCTAAACAAGGAGAAGGAGAAAGGGGGAAATATATTTTGATAGGAAGGAATGGCTTCTACTGCTTTACAACTCTAAAGAAAGGAAGTTAATTGAAGAATGGGATGTACCACTTGAGGAGGATGGGTTGTACCAAGTCAGACAAGGGGGGAGTCATTCCAGTGTTTTACAACTCTGAAGAAAGGAAGTTAATGTAAGAATGGGATGTACCACTTGAGGAGGATGGGTTGTACCAACTCAGACAATTGGGGGGACTCATTAGTTAAAATGGTAATTAAAATGGAAATATGGGTAATAGGATCCTAAACAAGGAGAAAGAGAAAGGGGGAAATATATATTGTGACAGGAAAGAATAGCTTCCAGCGCTTTACAACTCTAAAGAAAGGAAATTAATTGAAGAATGGGATGTACCACTTGAGGAGGGTGGGCTGTACCAAGTGAATGTAATAGAAGGAAAGTACCAAGTCAAGCAGTAGGGGAGTGTCATTTTAAAAAAGGGAAAAGAAATGGAAATATGAGAAGTGGGATCCTAAACAAGGAGAAGGAGAAAGGGGGAAATCTATTGTGACAGGAAGGAATAGCTTTCAGCGCTTTATCCTCTAGAGAAAGGAAGTTAATTTAAGAATGGGATGTACCACTTGAGAAGGGTGGGCTGTACCAACTCAGACAATTGGGGGGAGTGAATGTAAAAGAAGGATAGTACCAAGTCAGACAAGGGGGAGCCAATTTTTAAAAACAAGGGAAAGGAACTGGAAATATGGGAAACTGGATCCTGAACAAGGAGAAGGAGAAAGGGGGAAATCTATTGTGACAGGAAGGAATAGCTTCCGGTGCTTTACCACTCTAAAGAAAGGAAAATAATTGAAGAATGGGATGTACCACTTGAGGAGGGTGGGCTGTACCAAGCCATTCAATGGGGGGAGTCATTTGAAAACAAGGGAAAGGAAATGGAAATATGAGAAATAGGATCCTAAAAGGGAGAGAAGGAGAAGAAGGAAAAATATGTTCTTCAGGAAGGAATGGCTTCCAGAGCTTTACAACTCTGAAGAAAATAAATTAATTTAAGAATGGGATGTACCACTTGAGGAGAGTGGGTTGTACCAAGTCAAGCAGTAGGGGAGTGTCATTTGAAAACAAGGGAAAGGAAATGGAAATAGGAGAAATAGGATCCTAAACAAGGAGAAGGAGGAGAAGAAATATATATTCGACAGGAAAGAATCACTTCCAGTGTTTTACAATTCTGAAGAAAAGAAATTAATTTAAAGAATGGGATGTACCAATGGAGGGGGGTGGGTTGTACCAAGTCAAGCAGTGGCGGGGGGGGAGGTCAGGGCTGAAATTGGAAGAGAAGGAAACCTTGAACCAAGAGAACAGATTCTACTATTTCTCCCTTAACAGAATTTTTTTTTTAAAAAAAGGGAAGTCCCAATATAGAAATGGGCGAGTCCAAAGTGTGCAAATAGGGGTGGGCATGGGAGCCTTTTGGGAAATACCAAGTTCCTGTTGTTCTAGGCCAAAACACTTCCTCTTTTCTTTAAAAAATGGGTTATTGTTTCCTTTTTTGGGTACTGTATATATAATATCTCAGGCCTGGGCCAACTTGGGCCCTCCAGGTGTTTTGGACTACAACTCCCACAATTCCTAACAGCCTACTGGCCCAGGCCTGAGATATATGTTTGTATATTGATTGATTTGTTGTTTGCTTCTCAATTGCATTCATTATATCCCACTTCAAAGTCATTGAGAATAGAGAAAGGAAGTGGCCAGGTGAAGTGGCCCTCTGTCACGTGACCGGGAGGGAGGAAGGAGTGAAGTGGTTTGGCTGCTGATATGTGACATGTGAATGAAGGGAAGGAAAGGGAAAATGTAAGAAGGGAGGGGAAGGCTAAAAGAGAAAGAAGGAAAGAGGAAAAGAAAAGGAGAAGGGGGATGGAAAAAGAGCAAGAAAGGGAAAGAAGAGAAAGAAAGGAAAGAGAGAGAAGGGGAAAGTGTATGTGGGAAAGCAAAGGAAGAAGAGAGAAGGACAAGATGTATGAGAGGAAAGGAGGATGGAAGGAGCCGTAAAGAGAAAGAAGGGAAGAGGAAGGAAGGAAAGAAAGAAAGAAGAAAGAGAAGGGAAAAGTATATGTGGGAAAGCAAAGGAAGAGAGAAGGACAAGATGGATGAGAGGAAAGGAGGATGGAAGGAGCCATAAAGAGAAAGAAGGGAAGAAGAAGGAAGGAAGGAGGGAAGGAAAGAAAGAAGAAAGAGAAGGGAAAAGAAGAAGAGAGAAGGCCAAGATGTATGAGAGGAAAGAAGGATGGAAGGAGCCACAAAGAGAAAGAAGGGAAGAGAAAGGAAGGAAGGAAGGAAAGAAAGAAGAAAGAGAAGGGAAAAGAAGAAGAGAGAAGGCCAAGATGTATGAGAGGAAAGGAGGATGGAAGGAGTCGTAAAGAGAAAGAAGGGAAGAAGAAGGAAGGAAGGAAGGAAGGAAGGAAGGAAGGAAGGAAAGAAGAAAGAGAAGGGAAAAGAAGAAGAGAGAAGGCCAAGATGTATGAGAGGAAAGAAGGATGGAAGGAGCCACAAAGAGAAAGAAGGGAAGAGAAAGGAAGGAAGGAAGGAAAGAAAGAAGAAAGAGAAGGGAAAAGAAGAAGAGAGAAGGCCAAGATGTATGAGAGGAAAGGAGGATGGAAGGAGTCGTAAAGAGAAAGAAGGGAAGAAGAAGGAAGGAAGGAAGGAAGGAAGGAAGGAAGGAAAGAAGAAAGAGAAGGGAAAAGAAGAAGAGAGAAGGCCAAGATGTATGAGAGGAAAGAAGGATGGAAGGAGCCACAAAGAGAAAGAAGGGAAGAGAAAGGAAGGAAGGAAGGAAAGAAAGAAGAAAGAGAAGGGAAAAGAAGAAGAGAGAAGGATAAGATGTATGAGAGGAAAGGAGGATGGAAGGAGCCGTAAAGAGAAAGAAGGGAAGAGAAAGGAAGAAAGGAAAGAAAGAAGAAAGAGAAGGGAAAAGTATATGTGGGAAAGCAAAGGAAGAGAGAAGGACAAGATGGATGAGAGGAATGGAGGATGGAAGGAGCCGTAAAGAGAAAGAAGGGAAGAGAAAGGAAGGAAGGAAGGAAGGAAAGAAAGAAGAAAGAGAAGGGAAAAGTGTATGTGGGAAAGCAAAGGAAGAAGAGAGAAGGACAAGATGTATGAGAGGAAAGGAGGATGGAAGGAGCCACAAAAAAAGAGGGAAGAGAAAGGAAAGAAGAGAGAGAAGGTGCATGAGAGAAATGAAAGAAAAGAAAGAAGAGAGGGATGGGAGAAGAACGAGAAAGGGAAAGAAGAGAAAGGAAAGAAAGAAAGAAAGAAAGAAAGAAAGAAAGAAAGAAGAGGAGGAGGAGGAGGGAAAAGTGTATGTGGGAAAGCAAAGGAAGAAAAGAGAGAAGGCCAAGATGTATGAGAGCAAAGGAGGATGGAAGGAACCGCAAAGAGAAAGGAGGGAAGACAAAGGAAAGAAAGAAAGAAGAGAGAGAATGTGCATGTTGGAAATGGAAGGAAAGAAGGAAGGAGAAGGAAGAGAGGGATGGGAGAAGAACGAGAAAGTGAAAGAATAGAAAGAAGGAAGGAAAGAAAGGAAAGGAGGAGGAAGAAGAAGATGAAGGGGAAAGTGTATGTGGGAAACCAAAGGAAGAAGAGAGAAGGACAAGATGTATGAGAGGAAAGGAGGATGGAAGGAGCCGCAAAAAGAATAGAAGGGAATAGAAGGGAAAGGAAAGGAAAGGAAGAAGAGAGAGAGGTGTATGATGGAAATGGATAGATGGATGGAAGGAAGGAAGGAGGAGGAAAAAGAAGGAGAGGAATGGAAAAGTGTATGCGGGAAAGCAAAGGAAGAAGAGAGAAGGCCAAGATATATGAGAGGAAAGAAGGATGGAAAGACCCACAAAGAGAAAGAAGGGAAGACAAAGGAAAGAAAGAAGAGAGAGAAGGTGCATGATAGAAATGAAAGGAAGGAAAGAAGGAAGGAAGAGAGTGATGGGAAAAGAACGAGAAAGGGAAAGAAGAGAAAGGAAAGAAAGAAAGAAAGAGGAGGAGGAGGAGGAGGAGGAGAAATAGAAGAAGAAATAGAAGGAGGAGGAAGAGGAGGAGGAGGAGGAGGAGGGAAAAGTGTATGCCGGAAAGCAAAGGAAGAAAAGAGAGAAGGCTAAGATGTATGGGAGCAAAGGAGGATGGAAGGAACCGCAAAGAGAAAGAAGGGAAGACAAAGGAAAGAAAGAAAGAAAGAAAGAAAGAAAGAAAGAAAGAAAGAAAGAAAGAAGAGAGAGAATGTGCATGTTGGAAATGGAAGGAAGGAAGAGAGGGATGGGAGAAGAATGAGAAAGTGAAAGAATAGAAAGAAGGAAGGAAAGAAAGGAAAGGAGGAGGAAGAAGAAGAAGAAGGGAAAAGTGTATGTGGGAAACCAAAGGAAGAAGAGAGAAGGACAAGATGTATGAGAGTAAAGAAGGATGGAAGGAGCCGCAAAAAGAATAGAAGGGAAAGGAAAGGAAAGGAAGAAGAGAGAGAGGTGTATGATGGAAATGGATGGAAGGAAGGAAGGAAGGAAGGAAGGAAGGAAGGAGAAGGAAAAAGAAGGAGAGGAATGGAAAAGTGTATGTGGGAAAGCAAAGGAAGAAGAGAGAAGGCCAAGATGTATGAGAGGAAAGGAGGATGGAAGGAGCCGCAAAGAGAAAGAAGGGAAGAGAAAGGAAGGAGGGAAAGAAAGAAAGAAAGAAAGAAAGAAAGAAAGAAAGAAAGAAGAAAGAGAAGGGAAAAGTGTATGTGGGAAAGCAAAGGAAGAAGAGAGGAGGCAAAGATGTATGAGAGCAAAGAAGGATGGAAGGAGCCGCACAGATAAAGAAGGGAAAAGGAAGGAAGGAAGGAAGGAAGGAAGGAAGGAAGGAAGGAAGGAAGGAAGGAAGGAAGGGGTTGTAGTTCACCCTTATCCAGAGAGCACAGAACTCAACAGATCTGGACCAAACTTGGCACACAGACTCAACATGGTCAACCGTGCATACGAGCCTGGTTTGGAGAGGATCGACCCATGATTCTGGGAGTTGTAGTTCACCCGCATCGTTATGAATTTTCATAAAAATCAAAATCACATTCAGGCTTTTTCCTAATCAATAGTGTTCCTAATTAACGAACTGCTATTAATTGACAAACAGTGCCCTTTTCAAATAACCCTGTAAGGCATAAAAACAAGCTTCTGCTTCGCCTCCAGCGAGTAACAAAAGGTAAACACAACAACAGACGAAAAAGCGGAAGCGGAGTTTCAGGAAGTGAGCCTGGGTGGGAGAGAAAGGAAATCCGCTCGGCCGCCCAAGAGGCAGGGAAAACACATCCACACCGGAGAATTAACCCAGTTTGACACCATTGGAAACGAACAATAATTTGTTTGCGCTGCTTTTTAAAGAATTGGGAATATAACACCAGCCAACAAGTATTTCTCATCAGATATGATTTTAGTTCTGTCTTTAGAAACTCCTCTAAACCAAGTATTGTGCAAATTTGGACCCTCCAGGTGTTTTGGACTCCAACTCCCACAATTCCTAACAGCCTACCGGCTGTTAGGAATTGTGGGAGTTGTAGTCCAAAACACCTGGAGGGACCAAGTTTGCCTCGGCCTGGTCAAAACTAAGGCCTAGCTGGTAATTGCTTTTAAAAGTATTGTTGCAAAGTAACGAGAAGATTACGGAATGAAGTAATATTGCTTCCATTTGATTCACATTTGACTTGAAACTTATTTACAGCCTTGTTACTGTGAACCACCGATGCCTCCTCCTGAGAAAAATGTATAGTATCACAAAGGACGACCGTCTCACCCGCCTCATAGGAAACCTGCTACAAAACAGGAGCTTCTTTGTTGAGTTCCAGGGCCAGAGAAGCAGACGACGGAAACAGAAGAACGGCCTGGCTCAGGGGAGCGTGCTTGCTCCATCCATGTTCAACATCGACACAAATGACCAGCCACTGCCAGAAGGGACAGAGAGGTTCATCTATGCTGATGATCGTGCCATCACCGCTCAATCAGGGAGCTTTGAGATGGTTGAAAAGAAGCTCTATCCGAAGCTCTAGGTGCCCTTACTGCCTATTACAGGGAAAACCAGCTGATCCCTAATCCATCTAAAACACAGACATGTGCCTTCCATCTCAAGAACAGAGAAGCATCCCAAGCTCTGAAGATCACCTGGGAAGGAATCCCACGGGAGCATTGCAGTACACCCAAATACCTGGGAGTCACTCTGGACCGTGCCCTGACCTACAAGAAGCACTGCCTGAACATCAAGCAAAAAGTGGGCGCTAGAAACAGTATCATACGAAAGTGGACTGGCACATCCTGGGGATCACAACCAGACACAGTGAAGACATCTGCCCTTGCGCTGTGCTACTCTGCTGCTGAGTATGCATGCCCAGTGTGGAACACATCTCACCACGCTAAAACAGTGGATGTGGCTCTTAATGAGACATGCCACATTATCACGGGGTGCCTGCGCCCTACACCACTGGAGAAATTACACTGCTTAGCCGGTATTGCATCACCTGACATCCGCCGGGAAGGAGCAGCCAATAGTGAAAGGACCAAGGCAGAGACATCTCCAGCTCATCCCCTGTTTGGGTTTCAGCCAGCACATCAACGACTTAAATCAAGAAATAGTTTTCTAAGATCTACAGAGACACTTGCTGGAACACCTCAGCAAGCGAGAGTCCAAAAGTGGCAGGCTCAAACCCAGAACCTCAACCAATGGCTGATACCAAATGAGAGACTCCCCCCTGGGCACACAGAAGACTGGGTGACTTGGAAGGCGCTGAACAGACTGCGCTCTGGCACCACGAGATGCAGAGCCAATCTTATGAAATGGGGCCACAAAGTGGAATCCTCGACATGCGAGTGCGGAGAGGAGCAAACCCCTGACCACCTGCTGCAATGCAACTTGAGCCCTGCGACATGCACAATGAAGGACCTTCTTGAAGCAACACCAGAGGCACTCCAAGGGGCCAGATACTGGTCAAAGGACATTTAATCAACTACCAAACTCACACTTGCTGTATTTTGTCTGTTTGTTTGCTTTGTTCTGTTAGAAATGTAATATAATTGACTGGTTATCCTGACACGACAAATAAATATAGTTCACCTACAATCAAAGAGCATTCTGAACTCCACCAATGATGGAATGTTCCACACAGGACTGCCATGACCAACATGGGCATTGGTGGGCATTGACCCTGAGTTTGGGAGTTGTAGTTCACCTACATCTAGAGAGCGCTATGGTCTCAAACAATGATAGATCTGGACCAAATTTGGCACGAATATTCCATATGCCCAAATTTGCAGACAAATTGAGTTTGGGGGAAATAGACCCTGACATTTGGGAGTTGTGGTTGCTGGTATTTATAGTTCACCTACAATCAAAGCGCATTCTGAATTCCAGCAATGATGGAATTGAGCCAAACTTGGCACACAGGACTCCCACGACCAACAGAAAACACTAGAAGGGTTTGGTGGGCACTGACCTTGACTTTGAGAGTTGTAGTTCAGCTACATCCAGACAGTACTGTGGACTGTCAACAATGTCAACAATGATGGATCTGGACCAAACTTGGCAGGAATACTTAATACGCCCAAATATGGACACAGATGGAGTTTGGGGGAAATAGACCTTGCCATTTGGGAGTTGTAGTTACTGGGATTTACAGTTCACCTACAATCAATGAGCATTATGACCCCCACAAACTGTTTACCCACAAGCATAGAGAAATTACATATATTAGAAACCAACACTTTCTCATTACTTTATTTTCTAGATCACCAGACTGGGCTACAGCAATGCGTGGCAGGGGATGGCTAGTGTGTGTGTGTATAGATTTGTGTATAGATTTGTCTATCTTCCTCTTAAGGGGCTGGTCTGAATGACCTCTGGGGGTCTCTTCCAACACATATATACACAAATATATACACATACATAAACACAGCGGAAGGTAAAAGGAAGAGGGGCCGACCAAGGGCAAGATGGATGGACGGCATCCTTGAAGTTACTGGACTGACCTTGAAGGAGCTGGGGGTGGTGACGGCCGACAGGGAGCTCTGGCGTGGGATGGTCCATGAGGTCACAAAGAGTCGGAGACGACTGAACGAATGAACAACACATAAACACATATACACAGACTGGGCCACAGCAATGCATGGCAGGGGACAGCTAGTGTATGTGTGTGTGTGTGTGTGTATACACACACAGACATACATACTTTCTCTTAAGGGGCTGGACTGGATGGCCTCTGGGGTCCCTTCTAACTCCAGTATTCTATCTATCTATCTATCTATCTATCTATCTATCTATCTATCTATCTATCTATCCATCCATCCATCCATCCATCCATCCATCCATCCATCTATCTATCTATCTATTATCTCACTCTTTCTCTACATGTATTTATATACAGGGTTAGTCAAAATGCATAGGCCAATCAGCCATTCAATTGAATGGCTGATTGGCCTATGCATTTTGACTAACCCTGTATATTCTTTCCCTTAAAGGGCTGGACTGGATGGCCTCTGGGGTTCCCTTCTAACTCCAGGATTCTATCTATCTATCTACCTACCTACTTACCTACCTACGTACATATATTTATATATATTCTTTCCCTTAAAGGGCTGGACTGGATGGCCTCTGGAGTTCCCTTCTAACTATAGGATCTTATCATTCATCTATCTATTTATCTACTTCCCTACTCTCTCTCTTTTTCTCCCTCTCTACGTGTGTATTCTCTCTTCCCTTCCTCTTTGGCTGTTCAATGAAGGCATGGGCTTGATGGGCTCCTGCCTTGACCCCCCCCCCCAGCCCCTCTCCCCAAATACCATCCCCACCAGTTTCCCTTTGGTCCCTTTAAGATTGCAGCTGCCTCATTGTCTGCAGAG